>NC_045732.1:27715161-27788374 GCF_009834535.1 Camelus ferus
CTGCATCTTCTTGGCATTCAAAATTTAGATCTGTGTTCTCTGATTCTTCTTTTCCATTCACAACTGCTAAAATTTATTTGCTACCATCCAGAAATGATTTCTCTAAGAAAAAAAGAACAGAAAAGAAAAGAAATACAGACCCTTTAATCATTTTAAATAGATGAAGTGTGCGATGTCTTTGCACTAGATCGTTAATGGTGTCCACTCTTTGCATATGAACATCAGGAACTGGGTCAGCTCTTTGTTATCTAGAAGATCAGATCAGCTAATCTCCTAATAGAGCTTACCACCTGCAAATCACCTCCCCTCCAGGCTCAAGTCACTGAATGCCCGTGACTTGTTTCAGGGTTATTTGTTAATTTAGATGATTGGTTAATGTGAATATACAAACATGTTGGACATCATGGCGATGTTTTCCCTTTCTTTCAATATATCATTGGTGCAGCATTTCAATGTAATTCCTAATGTAATAGGAATTTTTTTCTTTTACAGTGAAGTATGAATTTCGGACTGAATTCTAACACGGAGTGTATGAATCCTTCTTAGAGATAACTGTGTTCCCATGTTTCCTCAAAGAGCATAAATATTTTAGTGAATGTTGTCACTTTGTTTGTCTTCATGCAGCCCAGTGAATGTCTGCACCCTTGAGTACTGAGGGAAAACTCTTTCATTTTCCCTTATAAAAAGGCATATAATACAGTGAAAATTGTAAACCTTTCTCATATCCTAATCTGCTTTTCCTGAGATCCCATGGGAAATATCCACTGGGGAGAATTTACTCTCATCTTTATTGCTGCCATCTGCTATTCTTACTTTGCATGTAGATGCCAACCTTCATTTATTAACATTTGCTGAGCTCTACCCATGCTAGGCAGTGTGCTTTGCCCATGGATACAGCCTTAAAGACCTGAGAAAGACACCCTGCCCCTAAGGGGCATGCAGTCCAGTTGGTCTCAGTTTACACGAGCAGCTGAGCAGAAAATTATCCACTTAAAAGATAATAACGTGTAGTTTTTAAAATACTTCAAGATTCATTGTCACTTTTGTCTTTGTTCAACATTTCCGGAAAAAAGAAAAGAAAGAGACACTATAGATGAGGCAATAAGTAAGAGAGATGTCCTGAAGGAGATGAACCACACTGGGATGGAGGTGATGGGAATTCTAATGACCCACACACTGTGTATCAGCTCATTCTTTCTTCCACAGATGTTTACTGAGCACCTACTAAGTGCAACCAAAAAGATCGTGGTTTGATGAAACAGGATCTCTCAGATACAGTCTAAAACTGTTGTCTCAGTAATCAATTTACAGAAAGATTGAGACTCTGTTGCCTCATTTGTAAAAACAGGTAATAATACCCTCCCTGTCCAAAGGCAATGAGCTGAAAAGTGATTTCTGGTTTTCCTTCTGTGCGAATCATCTAAGTAGAGAGAAGGGAGATCAGAAAAACGATGAGCTGGAGCTTAAAATGACTTTCTGGGATAGTACCAAGAGTGAAACCCAACTTGTAGTTTCTCTCATTGAATGTCAGCTTCGCCCCATCTCTGTAGAACTGAGGCCCATTTTCGTTTTACCAGTTAACCTGTAAGAGCTGGAGCTCAGGGCATAGACCTGCATGCCCATTTCTGCCATGAGCAAAAAAAAAAAAAACCACAAAAAAAAAACGACTGTATTTAGATGTTTCAAGTTGTTCTTACTTCATAAAAACCCAGTGGGTTTGGGATCTAAGGCCATATAGAACTTGGTGTCACCTCAGTGCCTCTCAAAGATTCCTTCTACTTATTCCTGCAGGGACACAACTATCAGTTATGCCCACAAGTTAACTGTGACTGGGCTCCGTTCTCTAATTCCCATTGGAACTTACATTGTACGAAAGACTCTAAGGAATATTGAAGACATTGTCATATTGACTCTGAAGCAAAACATAAATGTGTTCAATGACTTTGTAACGTAGGGCAAGATTCCTCAATGCTCTTTTTTCCAATTCTTATTTATAACATGGGAATAGACCTTGTTCAGGATTTCATGAGCTCATGTATACCTAGTGCCTAGTAAAGTGACCAGTACATTTTCGGCCCTCATTATATTTGTAATGATGGTATTATTGGTTTTTATTACAGGAAAAATTTTACTGACCTGAAGAACAGCAGAAGAGACATAAGACTTTAATCCTTTCTTCTTCTAGATTTGTATGTATTATAGGAAACACATAAAAATGTATATTTCTCTGCAGATTATTTTACTGTTAGGTATCAAAATTAATAAATTAAGGAGAAAGTTCATAACTGCTTGAGCTTTCTATGAAAACCTAGGGAAATAATAAACCTTGATTGGTGTTTTGCTTCCAAGAAAAGCAAAAAAAAAAAAATAGAGAGAATGAAGAATATAAAGCAAAAAAGTGCTTTAGGATATACTTCCTACCTGGTAGAAGTAGGTACATTGATATAAATATTCTTACGGCTGTCACACATCTGTTCTTTTCCCTAAAGGGATTCATTTGGAGGCATGATATTAAAAGGAAGCAGAGGTGGTTACCAAGTACTGTTAAAACCCTTATTCTAGGGAACCAGCATTGTTGGTGACAATGCATAAAATGCTTCTCAGTGGCTGCCACGATGCTTTATATTGACTTTGGATCTCTTTACCCTTGTGATCTCTTTCTCTATAAAATCAGTTTCCTTTACCCCCTTCTGAAAATCCATTTCCCGAATTTCATTTTCAAACTCCATTCATCCTTTTATCTGTTCAGAGGAATCTTTGTCTCTTACCAAGGGTGTGGCCATATACACTCTTCTTTTCTTTCAAGTTCTTAAACCCAGCAAACTATGTCTTGAAAGGCTAACACATAATGTTGCCACTTTTTAATTTTTTCCTAGTCCACCTGGTCTCTTGGAACTTTTCACCTGTTTAGTAATACATCTAAAGCTTACCTGTCCAGAATCCAACCCAAGTGGTGCCAGAGCTCACCGTTTTTAAAATCTTTCCCTCTCCACAGCAGCTCTTCATCTGGGCACAAATCAAGAATTCACCCCAACTGTTCATCTCTACCTCATGGAAATATGACTGTGCCAGAATGCCAATGGCCTTTGTTAGCCTGGCTAATCTAGAAATCAGATCCCTCCTGAAATTCATTAAAGGAAAACTAGCTAATTGAAAATGAATGGAAAGGCACCCAATGGGATCTTAAGACCTAGTCTGCCAAAGTGATGTGCTTTGGCCTTAATAGGGCTTTTATTTATTTCATTTCAGGCTTCCCTTGGTTTTTGTGACAGGGTTACCAGAAGAAACAAACCCAAACGTCTTGTAAACTTTCAAGCTGGATGCTTATCTCAGGGGAGCTTAGAGGGTATGGAATATGTCTGCTGACAGACAGCTACCCTGGGTTATCACAGTGCAACAGTGTTAAGGCATTGCATAAGCTGAATTAGTCAAAGTATTTTTTATTGAAATAACAACCAGATGGAACTTTGAAAGAACTTTCTTGCTATTTTCTAAAGATAGAAGTTGGGTTTTGTTACAGAAGCCATTTAAAAGGCATTAATATTGACTTCTCCTACTTCAAATAAAAAAACAAAACAAAAAACCCCAGAAAGATCTTGTTGCTCTTTTTTAACCCTCAAGATTAATATGTGGTCAATAACAGAGAACCTTTCAGCCAAACCATGGCATATGCAAATTAATAACATTCTTTTATATTTGCAAATCTTATTTC
Organism: Camelus ferus; assembly: GCF_009834535.1. Classification (NCBI taxonomy): domain Eukaryota; kingdom Metazoa; phylum Chordata; class Mammalia; order Artiodactyla; family Camelidae; genus Camelus; species Camelus ferus. The sequence continues at coordinate 27,718,874 of NC_045732.1, forward strand.
TTCAGAGTAATAGAAAATGCTGCTCAGCACTGTGCTAGTAATCTTCATAACAAATGCTAAGGGGCTAAGGAGGCAGTATTTGGCACTATCTACATGTAATAGGTTTTTTAAAAGTGGGACAATGAAAACAAAATAAGTCTAGAAACTTGTTAGCACTCACAGTGGAAGTTTAGCAGTGGGAATGAACTTAATATTACCAGAAAACCTCTTACTCTCTATTGCTTTCCTTAATGATTAACTAGAACATTTTTTTCTCATGAGTGACAAGATTGCCTATACTGTATTTGACACATGGTGGTTTTCCAATTTGCAGCAGGCTGTGTGTACGGATGTGTCTATATGATGAATAAAATACTTAGACATTTGATAGATTGGGAATATTTTGCCCTCTAGAGGCAGCTCAGTGGAAGAGGCAGAGGCTATCATTCATTGTTAAGGATTGGAAAATGGTAGGTATAACTTTGGCAGGGGAATTTGAATAGTTCAAAGACACCTCGTTAGACTCCTACTCTCACAGTGGAGCAGATCGCAATGGGATGGGTAGAGCTCAAAAGCCTTTGCAATAACCACATACAGTGGATATGGATAAAAATAGAAGCTAAAATTTTGTTTTAACTTGGATCCTTCAACTGCTAGGGTCTGTGGGGCTGCCACCTAGCTCAAAATTCACTGTACTTTTTGGTTCATTGTAGGCTTTCAAAATATGGCAACTGAATGGATAAATGGAAATATTTAATTAAAAACTAATACAAGTTCTTTTGTTAGTGGAGTATATGATTGCCAAGTAAAACTATTGTTCTTCATTAAATTTCTTTTCCTTTTATGTGCACATATGCATATGCAAAAACATTTTAAAACCGTAGTCCACCTGAATTTCTTTTTAAGGCTAGCTTTCAGCTTGCTATTTATTACATACTGGTCTATTGTATTCCTAAAATCCGGTTACTCCTCTGGTCATTTAAAAAATTTGCTACCAAGTGGCATGTCATTTGATTTGCTGTCTTATCTTTGAAGTAATGTGTTTATGGAAAAACGTGTGAACGTGGGTGGAAAGCAGCAGCAGCAGCAGCAGCAGCAGCAGTGTATACTTACTAAGTGCTCATTATATGTCAGACCAAGTGCTTAGTAGCTTAACTCTCACAACAAGAATACAATGAATCAGTCCATTTTATAGATGACAGAACTAAGTCTTTAAGAAGCCAACTAACTTACCAGGATCATATAACCACAGAACTGAGATCTGCACTTGTGCACTACAATGAGAGAGTCAGATCACCTACCAACCCTGTCATTGACCTTCAGTTCCAGAACTAGTGATTGGCCTCAACTTTGCTCAGCACTGTCAGATATGGAAGTTGGTGTCATCAGATTCTCTGTCTCACCACCACCTTTGGAGTAAGGTGATCACAGCATCCTTGATTTCGATTGTCCTAAAATGGAGGAAGGCTTGCTGGTGTTGGATAGAGGACCCACATTCATTCACTAGCTCCAAAGGCTTGAATGGATAAAATGGTCACAGTCATCATCATGTCTTGTTAATTGCTGCCATTTAGATATAAGGTTGGAGGGAAGTACCTATCCCTTTACACTTTATAAAACCCACTAAAGTTAAGACATAGCAAAGGGTGTACCCAAGCCCGTACAGGTTTTGTGTGGCAGAGTCTGGAATTGAATCCACGTGCCCTGATGGTAACTGCGGTGTAATCCCACCCATCCACATGGCCTGAGCCTCTTGTAGTTGAATGGAAAATAAAAACCAGTTGTATATTTTTCTTAATATCTTTCATCTCAGATACATTCTTAATCCATCAAAAGGGACCTTCTAAATAAAGGCTTGTCTCTACATGATGTATTAATGAAAAATGGCAGGGGAAAACAAAACAAAAAATCCTTTTAGTGAAGTTCTTTCAAGCCAAACCACAGCTGTTTGAAGAATGACAATAAGCTATCACACAACTGCCACTACTTCTAATTAATTGACTTTACAGGTTTTTAGATATTCACTGGCATGTCTTATACTTATGACTAAAAATGTACACTAACAATCTATAGCAGTGTTACCACACAGATAGCACATTGTCAAATGTGGCCATGGATGAAAACCTCTCATTTGCTCTCGATCTGTTAAGATGAACCACTTGAGAGTTAGATGCATTTATTACCTGAATTTTCCAAATGACAAGGACATTTGTTGCTCACAGGCTCTGTTGGGAAGGAGGAATTTAGGAATAAGGCTCAAATTAGCTAACACTTCTTGAACTAGACAGAATGTGAACAGTGAATAGTGAACACCTAACACTGCTTGTGACCACTGAGCATGAATCATGTTTAATGAAGACATCTGCTTTTAAATTTAACCTTTTCCCATTTGCAGCAACATGGATGGACCTTGAGATCATCATTCTAAGTGAATAAGCCAGAAAGAGAAAGAAAAATACCGTATGATACCACTCATATGTGGAATCTGGGGAAAAAAAAAAAAGGACACTATGAACTCATCTACAAAACAGAAAACACAGACTCTCAGACTTACTAAACAATCTAATCGTTACCATGGAAAGGGGGTGAGAATGGATAAATTTGGGAGTTTGATATTTACAAATGTTAGCTACTATATATAAAAATAGATTTAAAAAGAAAAAAGTTTCTGCTGTATAGCACACAGAACAATGCTCAATATCTTGTAATAACCTTTAATAAAAAAATGAAAATGAATATATATATGTATATGCATGACTGGGACATTGTGCTATATACCAGAAATTGACACATTGTAACTGACTGTACTTCAATGAAAATAAAATAAATAAATTTAACCTTTTCAATACAAATGTAACCTTTTTCTTAAAACTTTTTCTCTTTACTGAACTGGCCATCCTTTTTTATTTTTCCTCCTCTAATCTCTTACATAATATGCCCTACATCTTTGTTCATTTTTATCATATTCTACTCTTGTGTTGGAATTATTTATGTATCATATTTTCCCATTCAATCCTCGGTCCCTTCCCTACCCCATTCCTTCAGAAAATTGTATTTTCTGTAAGGGAAGGGCTTGTGCAATTTTTATATGAATGTGTGTGTGTCATCAGCCTCTGTTACATATTAATGGGCTTGTCTCATATTAGTGTCTCAATATATGAAAGAAGAAATGAATTAATGAATGAAGTGAGTGATGTAGTTTAGCTTACTACATGGAACCAAATGAAGTAGGCCGTCCAAGCTAAATTTTTCAGTTTGAATCAAAACCACCATCCTACTAATAAATAGAGTTTTTATTTTTTTGCATAAAGGTGGTAGAATTACTGGCCAAATGTTTTGTTAGCATCCCATGCCAAAACTTCCACTCCTCAATGATTTATTTCAATGATAATCACCCCAAATCTCCAAGTGTAGGTATCAGATGTTGAATATTAGTGTCCTGGTGCTCAGGGAGTCTTTCCCAGGCTTTTACATATGCTTCTCAATGTGATTCCAATTTTAGCATACAGATCTTTTATTTACTATCTAACCACCACTTAGCCTCTTGTTTAAGAAAATAGAGTGTTCATAGTATTTCTTGAATATTCTATGTAATATCTTACCAAATCCAACTCTGCTGCTCTGTTAGTATTCAGAGAGGAAAATGAGGGACGGATGCCAATCCTATGTGTAAGACAAAAGTGGAAGTCATTCACAAGTATAATTTGCATCAGTTGTTTTCTCCTGAGTGATTCTGTGTTAGTGCTAAATATGATAGTACCAACTTGCATATGAAAACCATAAAGAATTGGTCACCAGTTTTTTTCATATGCAAAATGTCATCAATTTCAAAATGCATTACTATTTTATGAACCATAGAGGAAGGAAAAATGCTGCCAAATTAAACAATGATGTTGTTCATTGTAAACTATATCTTGATTTCAGAGAGATTAAAATGGATTAAGGGTCTGGGTCTTAGATGAAATACAGTATTTCTTCAGTAACTGGTTTTATAGTGTGTATTCAATGCTCTTTACTTTGAACATGGATATCCTTATTTTTGGAAGGGTGGAATATATAGGGTGTTCATGACACATACTCTTTTAGGAGACTGTCTAAAGCGTAGTGTGCTTTGCAAGACCTGTCACTGCAGCTCTAATCTCTGGATGTGTGAAGATCTGTTCACTTTCTCAGATTCTTACTTACAAACTTAAAACGTGTTGCCGCAGCTTTCCAGAAGGTAACATCTATCCCACGGAGCTTTCAAATGTTTTTTTAGGCACTTTTCATAGCACTCATTGGCCTCTCCTGTGGTAGGCTAACTCGAAGCAGTTTGCTCTACACAGAAAGTTAAATATTCTTAAACATTAAAAACATTCACTAACATTAGTGTAATGACTTTCAGTTAGCTACCACCAAAACAAACATATTTTTACACTCCCCCTAAGTTTTAATGGCAGTGAAAGAGAGTATGAATACAAATCTCAGCAGGCAATCAGAATAACAAGGGTAAAGTAAGAGGATGTGGTGGGATAGGACGGTGAAGATGGAGGAGCCTAAGTTTTGAGCTGTTTTCCATCCTATACATGTTTGGCCTTCAGACCTTCAATTTCAGGACAGCAAACTGGCCTGACCTACCCCTGTGATCCTTTGTCATTACTTTCTTGTCTCCTTTCTCTACCATTTTTATCTTAATGTCTGTTGTGGGTGCAGGGTATAGCACATACTACCGCTATCACTGCTACCACCGCCACTACTACTACGATGACAAGCTAATAGATATTTGGCAATCATTATATGCCTGACACTGTTCCATCGCATGGGTATTAATCAGTTTAACTGATTTACTTTAAAAACAGCTTTTATATTTTCAATTAATTTTAGTTTTATTAGTTTTTGTTTAAAGTAGAAAATGTAATACAGAGAATTCTCATATACCCCCCATCCACTTTCCCAAGTGTTAACACCTTACACAGCTGTGATATATTTGTTGAAAGTAAGAAATTAACATTGATACATTACTATTAGCTAAATTCTAGCCTTCATTTGCATTTCACCAGTTTATTCACTCGTGTCTTTATCTGTTCCAGGATCCGTTCCAGGATACCATATTGCATTTAGTTCTCCTTAATCTCCTCTGATCAGTGACAGTTTCTCAGTCTTTCCTTGTTTTGCATGATGGTGACACTTCTGAAGAGTACTCACTGGGTATTTTGTAGAATGACCCTCAATTCAGGTTTACTTGCTATTCTTCCCATGGTTAGACTGGGATTACGGGTAACTCATTCACTTTTCTCAACATATAAAATGACACTCTTATGATTCTCTTTTAGAGATGAGGTGACTGGAGCAGAGAACAGGTGAGTGATTTGAGGGCCTGGGTTTGAACCCAGAACGTCTGGTTATAAACCCTGAACTCGTAACCACTAGGTTATATTGAGTCAGAATTCATAAATCTGTATCTTGACTTAATAAATAGTATCTCTGTAATATTTGTTGGCTTTAGATTACTCATCTGTGAAACAGTACTAATAATCATACTTACCTAATGTGGCGATCTACCACAGTACTTGGGTTTACTACGTTTCTGGACCATGTTTGCTGTTAGTGTTGCAATTATTTTTAGAAAGTGGGCTCTGTCAATTTTGTGAGTTGGATAATCACGATTCTATGAACCTTAAGGAGATAAGAAATCATAAGTTTTGTTGATTCCACTGTTTATCTCACTTCTCAAAGGAAGTGTGCCGGTACTCTGTTTAGATGCCTTATTTTTAGGGAGAAAGTCCTCTGTGAATTCTGCAAAGCAGTCCATGTACAGAGGAAGAAAACATGGATACTCTGATCATTCCTGCAAGTTTGGGAACTGATGAAAAAAGGAAGACCACTTTCCAAATGAACTTTTTAGAATTTCTAGGAATAGGTGGCTCTCAGAGTTAGGCTGTATGAAAAAAAATAAATAACAGTGAAGAAATTTCCAAAAATGTTATTTTAGCAGGCTGTGTCTGTACATATGCTTATGCATGTTCTTTAGAAGCTCATACTCTGGCATTTAGCAATACCAGAATTTCTATGCCAGTGATGTTAAGTGGAAATCCCTCCCTCTCAAGCTGGAAAATGTCTTGCAGGTTAGCATGTGTATAAAAGTGCAGATGTCTTTCTCTGAAGTAAGAATTGAGGAAAAATAAAACAGCTATGAGATGTGTTCATTTCATTTTGTGAGGAAAACCTGAAAAATTACTCCAAAATGGTGTTATCAGCTCCACATTGTTTCTACTCTCACATAGATTGAGTTCCTGAATATGGGCAAGGCACTTTCCTTGATGCTAGGTCCTTTGTGTTTACTGTAGAATTTTATATTTAAAATTGTACCATAATATTTTCTTCAAAAAGGCAATAATGCTTGGAAAAATATTTGTCGGATGTAACAAAGGGAATGTTTTTTTCTTGGTAGACTATTGATACTCTTGAGCTAAGGTATTGAAAGGTAAACTTCATAAACCACAGGAAAATACCCAAATGGGAGCTAGAAGGCAGTTTGGCTAGGGATCACACAGCAGATGTCCTCACTGGGTGGGATATTGACTTGGTGAGTTTTTGGTGCTTTCCAACTCTAAAATCCTGAGTTTCCCTGATGTTAAGTTACCTGGTTGTAATCACAAAGCCCTGTCATCATTCAGAGATTTGAAAGTCAGACTTCATACTGGAAGTGTTAAAAAACACTTTGGAAGGATCAGTATGTAGGCTTTATTCAGATTTTTCAGAACTGCCACCTTCTTGATGTCATGCGATGCTACATCTGTGGCCTGGGATGCAAGTGGTTGTGAGGAGCTGACACTTGTCCAGCAGTTCATATTTTCAGGTTTTTCTTAGTAGTGCCAAGCAGGGGAAAACATGATTTCTTTGCTCAGATTTCTCATTGCATGTGTATAAAATGATATTGAGATTCCATGTCTGTAGATGAATGAGACTGTATAGCCACCTGTCCTGTGTTCCTTCCATATAAAGCGCAAGGACATGTATGTCCAATTTTAAGTGGGATTCGAGTCCCTTTATTAATCTTTCACAAGGGTTTCATTCTGTATTTTTGATAGATTATGTCAAATTAAGCATGTTTATCTTTCTTCTCTGCAAAATAAGCTGAAACTCCTTATTTCTCACTGTTAAACCTACTTCTCCTACAGTCTGCTCTGTGTCAGAGAAGACTATTCCATTTCCTCAGTTACTCAGAGCTAAAACCTCGGAGTTATTCTTGACTCCTCTCTTCCTTCCATATCCCACGTCCAAATCAGCAAATCCTGTTAGCTTTATCTCCAAAATATGTCCAGAATCCTGTCACTTCACACATCTCTGTTACTAGTATTCTGGTCCAAGCCACCATCTTCTCTCTCTTGGATTATTTTAAGAACTTTCTACCTAGCCTGAGTCCAGGTTTGGCAAACTGTGTTCTGTTCTCCATAAGTAGCCACAGTGATTCTTGTAAAATGTAAGTCAAATCATGTGTCTCTCCATCTAAGATCAAATTCTAAATTCCATGCTGTGTATAGAAATTCTGTCTCCCTTTATCTGGCTGACAGCATCATCTCTTCTCTTCGTTTCCTCCACACCAGCCACACCACCCAGTTTGCTGTGTTTCAACACACTGTAACCCTCCTGCTCAGAACTTTGGAAATTACTATTTTCCTTTTCCAAAATGCTCCTCTTTAAGATATCCATCCTCAAGGAATTCTCCCTTACTTCCTTGACAGTCTCTGTTCCTACCTCATTAGAGAGACCCTTCTTGATTACCTCAAACAAAAGGCCACCTCCTCCAATCCACTCTTCACTCTCTATCATTCTTATACTTTGTCTCCATGTCACTTACCACTACCTAACATCCTTATTTTATTTTCTGTCTCCTGCCATTAGAATATAAGCTCCGTGAGAGCAGAGATGCTTCTGTTCCTTTCATTGCCTTATCCCCAAAGTGGAGAACAGTACATGGCACATGTAAGAGATGGATAAATACTTAAAGAATGACTTGTTTAAAGACAGACTGTCATTAAATAGGACTAGGCCAAATACATGTATAGACCAACTTTCAGTAGTATACAGCATGGCTTATATTTATACACATTTAATATCCAGTCTTTAAACATATTTTCAAATTCCCTAACTATAAATATTTAGTGCTATAGGAGGGAAAGACATTAATTATTTTTACTCATATGGTGTTTGAGAAACCACATAGGACTATTACTATTCCTCAGTTTTGTTTTTTCTGTAGATTTAATATCTTTTTTTTTTCTTATTGAACATTCTCTTCACTGCAGTTTAAAAATTTATTTTACTAGTTTTCACATCTTGTTTTTTTCACTTCTAAAGCCTTAACTATAGTCTAGATCACAGCGTATAATACTATCTATATAATTCAGTATCTTCTGGAACGTGTTTTCTCTGTCAAAGACTATAGTTCACATTATCATGGATGTAATGCAAATTTAGAACTGAAAATGTAGCTATGTTCCTGTTACTTGCTTCAATTATCATTGTCAAATGCATATTAGTAGAACTTGCAAAAACATTTAATGGTATTAAATTGATACTGACATTCTTTCACAATATAATATTGACTGTGCAATGCTAAAAATAGTCATTTCATTCAATAGGAGAAAGAAAACATGGCCTGGACGAGTGAGAAAACAAAGATATGCCAATGACTATTTTGAGCAGCAAAATAAAATTTCCACTTTTTTCACTGTTTTCAAAGCAACTAAAATTTATAAGAGGATGGTTTTTTAAAAGTTGTGTATATGAATAAAATTGGAAAAATAATAAAACTGACATGACACATATTTTAAGTTTGAAGACTCATATTTTTGTATATACACAATGTATAGCCTAGAAATCATTGTGCTATTAGATTGACTTTTTAACTTACTGGAAATTTGTGTTCTAATTTAGATGCGTGTGTATGACTCCTCATGTCTATTTTGGGATAGTTTTAATCATGAAATGATTTACCTTGGGCAAATTAGAATAAGCTCACTTGAGTAATTAATTTAGGTGTTTCAAGGAGTTAATTTAGATCACATAAATAAGAACTTTGTCTCAAAGAATCCTTTAATGTGCTATATTGCCATTTGACCTAGACTTTTTTTTTTTTTTTATCCGGAAGAAAATCTTCTGACAAGCTATATGTTATTCTTTGCTGTTAACTGAGGTCTTTAGTATATTGGGTACTATATTAGAGTCTTTAGAAACTGATGCTTCAATATGGGTGTAAGTTCATTAGAAGTGGGATTTTGACCTGTCTCTAAATAGTCGTTGCTTTTATGTATATTTTTCAGGCTCATAGCTGAGCATAATTAATATTATTGAAGATTTGGGTCAATTTATAATTGATCTTGAATCACAGACTGACAGAAAGGGAGACATTTAGTCACTAACATGTGGGTTATATGTAACTATTATATAGAGGGGTCATATGTGATATTAACAAGAGAGATTTGTGCATTGTCATGTGCATTCTTCTATAGCTTGCAGTTACTACAGCCCTTCAGATCAATAAAATACAGGGCTGATTTTGTTTAAATCTTTAATGTAGGTGTTTACACTGTTTCTTTGTGTAATGCTGGGCACTGATATTAACAGAAGCATAACTATTTATACCACCTGTTATTAAAATACACATTACTTCCACTAAATAATTTTTCTAATCTTCATTTGTGAACCTATTATTCATTATCAGGCATGGGGAAACATTAGTAGTCATGACAGTTTAAGCATTTTGAAGCTTAAAAATACATTATTTTTGGGCTGTGAGAGTATTTCACAATGCCAGACACATGAGTAGAAAGTTATTTTTTCCATTTTAAAATAAATTGGGTGAAATTATCACATTAACTCTTTCAGGAAAGTAGGATTCATTTACATAAATGATTATGTTAGTATAAGAAGTGTTACCCTACTTATCAGAAAACCTTAATTGAAGTTCCAAAAATTATACCTAGGGGTAATTTCTATCCTGGCAGCAGTGTGCATATTAGGACAATTAAAGCGCCAAAGGATTCTCATTTTATTTCTTGGTTATTATGTATAAGTAAATTGATGGCACATTATTGAGATCTGTTCAGGATCCAATGATTAAAATTAAAATGAAGATCTCATCATGTTATTCACATAGCACATTTATCAATTTCTCTTTTGATTTATAACTTATTTTTACCTAATGCAGTTTAGTCAAGTCTTCTGGGCTTATATATTTTTGTAGTCTTTGATGACCTATACTAATGGATTGCAAGGGTAGCAATATAATCTAATGAAATGGTCAACCCAGAGTCTTGGGGATGGGTTGTGATAGTTTGAAGCACATTTATTAAGCAGGTCCTTGCTGGATGGGTAGTTCAGAATGGCTTACATTTGAGTAGAGTAAAGAGTATCAGCAGAGCCAGCTTCTAGAAGCAGGAGTAGAAGCCAGACAGATATTTGAACTACACACTGTAAATCAATATTTGGTGTTACCTGATGATTTTCAAAGCCCTTTCCTCTAATTAGCTTTGATACAATTGCATATTATTTAATCAGGTTCAATATATATATATATATTAATATATATATAATCAGGACTTATTTATTATTTATTTATTATTTATTATTTATCTTATTTATTTATTATCTTTCTCAGTGTGTCTGGCTATGAAGCATGTCCTATTCATGAAAAATGACAAATATATTAGGTGTTAAAAATATGAAAGAAAGTATACTCACACCATTCCTAGGTAAAATGTCATAGCTGTAACTGAAATACCTATTTGGATGAAAGCATTATGAATTGCAGTTCTGTATATATATATTTCTGAATATGGCAGCCTTCAAAATCATTTTTTCTTTGTGTTTTATGTTTGGTACTAGTAGAAAGTGATTTGTGGGTAATATAACATTCAAGTAAAATTAACATTTATCCTAGGGGCATTCCATGAACTACAGCCTGTCCCATTCATTAGAGCATTTTGTACTTATCTGCAGAGCGAATCTCCTCAGAAGAGAATCTGCTGAATTTCTGTGTCTTATCCAGCATCAATCACTTTGATTAGGGTCTCACTCCACGAACCAGGAAGCTTCTCTTCCACAGCAGCTCCATATGTCTCCTACAGCTGTTCCACTTTCTAGGTGGAACGTGACTCTCTTTGACTCATAGTTTGTGTCCCTGTCAAAAAGACAGTGGATCGCTCCTTTATTATTTTGATTTGCTCAACTCTCTTAGGGCTTGGAATATTACTAGTCGCCAGTCCTGAATCTGGGGACTTTAGAAAAAGAGAAATTGTTTGCATGAATGTTTTGATAAGTGAAATATTTACATCAGTGATTATGCTAGGGAACTGTTTGAAGAGAAAGGATAGGGCAGAAACTGCTTCTGAAATAATTTCTCCAGGGAAATTTTCTCTGTGCAAGCCAGTGATGGTAGGCTACCATCTTTCTGTTTTATGTTAATGGGAGTTAGGTTGACTTCTTTTTCTCCATGGTTGGTGTGTAGTCTGCAGATTTTATGTTGGAAAATATTTTTTCAGGTTAATATACTTGTGTATTATACCACTGGAAGCCAGAACAACTATTATACATTAACTCCAGAGCCAAATGAATTTTCTGCATGTTTTAGAGCAGCCTCAATACCCAAAATGTTAGCTGCAATAGCTTCACTTGTAGTAAAAACATATGGAAATATATAAAATAGGAGAAAACAGGTTCAGAATAAAAGAAACTATTGCTTCTATAAATGGAAATTTGATTCATTTATATCTAAAAATAGGGTTTTTATAGACCTTAATGTAAAAATGTAAACAAAGCAAAACATCTCTGAGAAAATAGAGTATTACCTGAAGCTTGCTGAACACACATTTTTGGGGAAAGACAATGAAGCTTTTGAACTTGAACTTACAGGATTTCAACTGAAAGATCAAATGTACAGAAACTTGATTATTCTGTTGAAAGAATGATGTTGGGATGCCTTTACATAATTTGGTAATAAGATTTTAGTATTGAGCTTATGTCTTTAATCAGAATAGCTACCAGTATCAAAAGACACTGGTTAACACACTTGAATGGTCTAAATGAAATCTCAGCACAGCTACTCATGGATTGGGGAGGATTATATGAACATTTCTTATGTACCAATAGCGTCCATGGTCTTTAAAAAAGCTAACAGGGAAAACAAAGGTGTTTGATTCCCTATTTTAGTACGTTATACCCTTGAGTTTCAAGTGGCTCTGTTGATAGCAATTTTTCTTGTTCATGGAAATCTAGAAGTCATCTAAATGTTACTTGATGTTGTTTTTATCTCAAAGGCAAAAACATTAGAATAATTCAACCCCCCCCCCTTACAGAATTACACATTCAAACTAAGCTCAGGTTGTTTAAATGGAAGAAGGAAGGTGCACATGAAGCAGTGTAATTACAAACTTGATAGGAGTTTGCAAGTAAAAAGCATTTGGCAGTTTAAGTAGTTAAGAACCATCATACATTTTATTGTAGCTATAATTTCTTGAGTTCACAAAGGCGTATTCGAGCAGGAATACACACGCATACACACTTATTTTTAATAAATATAACAATCAGAAGTAAGTCATTCCATGACTTAGGGGCTGATCTTTACATTTTTAGCCCACATTTCCATAAACTACCTAATTCGACTGATCCAGGCCACTTCTACCTACCAAGGCACTCTATGCAGCAAACTTCCTGTCCTGCTATTTTTCTGATTAAAATATTCGTGTCCACAATTTAGCTGATCTGTTAAGTGTTGGGGAAAGAGTTTGGTTAGAACTCTCACTCTCATGAGTTAATCATTGGAAATCCTCAGATTGCTTGAATGTTTGACATATTTTTAAAGAGCTAGGCACCACCTAATGCCTTGCTGAGATATCAGATAGTACATGGCAATAAGAATTATTCTAGTTAGAAGTAGGAAGGGATTGTGTGTGTGTGTGTGTTTAAGAAAAGTGACTCTAGGGTTAGATCTGCCTTCTAAGGAGTGTGCTCCCTGACGCTATATGAGCTAGGTCCTTACCTTTTGAGAGCTAGGAATTCTGAACATTAAAGCTGGGACATATAGTTAACTTATATGCTAATATTATTTCTACTTTAAAAGAATGAAATGAATATGTTGAAATCTGTGTCCAGATTTAGAGTTTGTCTATAATTTTCTTTTCTACACCCATGTGCTATTATTAATGGAAATTAAGATTTCTAGTTAATTATTATTTTTAAAAGTGAGATTTCACTCCTTTTTCATGTTGGGGGATACTACAAAAAATAAGGTGGCATCTTTGGATTGTCTTTATGATAAAATATTGAATGTGATTGAGGGAGAGCTAGTGGACAAATATTCAATTTTCAGAGTACTGTTTTCATAGATTTATGGCTAATAATTCCCCCAAGATAATTTTGTAATATTTGTTCATCCAGAATGAACTCTGCTCAGCTGGAGAGACTGAAATAGTCATTTCTTATTTCCCTCTTTCCCACATCAACTAAATCTTACCTGTCGCTATAACCGGTTGTTTATATCACTAAAATGTATCACCTTTTATTTCTAACATTTATCTCCCTTACCTCTATTATCTCTGTTATTCCTGTAGTACCCTACACACTGCTGCTTGATTTCTCTTTTAAAACACCTATCTGGTCATATGATTACTACTGTGTAAGCATTTTTCATGATTTCCCACTGCATATAGAATACAAGCTTCTTGAAATGGCATTTAGAATTGTACAGTCGGTCCCACACATACATGTTCATCCTTTTTTCTTTCACTCGCCTTTGCAGCCCCTCCAATCTTTGTAACCCAGATATTCACCAGGCTTCATGAGGCCCATGCTCGAATGGTATCAAGTTCAAGGAAACAGTCTAACATCCAAAGAGTAAATAAAAGTATTTCAAAATTATTTAATCTATCTCACAATGAAACACCAAGGTGGTAGGAGGAACTATTCCTAGTTCACAGCTTACATCTTACATATTCTTACCCACCATATGTCTCTCCTGGGTCCTCTATTGTTTGAAAGGACAGTCTCCATTCTCTCTTCCACAGCAACTCTCCCCACTCTCTGAAACTCTGCAGTCCTTGCTTTATTTTTCTACTCTACCCACCTCAACATTTTAGTTGTAAATAAACTTAACCAATTTGTTTTCTTTAGTATTTTATCTTCTTCACTCATTACTCAGTTTTTAATTTTGTTTTGTTTTCTTTTTTTACAATAAAGGAAGGCTCAGAAGCTGATGCTACCAGCAAAGCTCTTCTCTGTCAAAGTTAAGGATATGGAAGAAAGTTTGAAATACTCATTTTTAAATAACATTTGTCCTCATTATAAGTCTACTCTATATCACAATTATTCAGCATGTGCTACTGATAGAGTCCCTCTTCCCCCTTCTCATCATTGAAAATTCAATGGGGTTTTTTTTTCCGCTTAGATGCCCCAGTTCCTCAAGTCAGAATGGTCTCTACCTTTCTCTGTGCTCTCAGCTTTTTGCCTGTTCTTCTGGTGCACTCTCTGCCTTGAACAGTTTGTCTTGACTGGTTCCTTTCCTAGACTGTGAAATACATGATGCCATGGACAGTGGTCTTATGTATGCTGTTACCCTCAGTACTAAGCAAAGTTTCTTTTACAAAGGAGCAATTTCTATACATGTTTGTCAAGTTGATTTCAATTGAAGGACTGTATTTTAGAGATAGGTTTAAATACATTCACAAGAAGTTACGCTTAAGACTTTCAATAAAAGCTAGGTAGTTTTGAAATCAGAAAGTGTATACATTATTAATCACTTAGGAACATTTATCACTGATTTCAATATAAAATCTAATCCTATGAATGGCATGGGGCATGCAAAATTATGACCAATGTATTTGGGCAAAATAATTTTCTCTTCATGTTTATAGTTTTATTAGAAATAGTTGTACCAATACTACAAAAACATATATTTAATTTGATCAGCTTTACCCAGCATGTACATTTTCTTTATAAATGTGGTTATAGATTAATTGCTTACTTTTGAGTATACATGATAAATATGTCTGCATGACTGATGTTACATAATTCTAAATTCTTTACTGTCATGTACATTGCCAAGGCAATGAACACAATTATTGAAAGTAAACATTTTGAAAAAAACTAAATTTGTTTGAAGTTTTGAATTTAAGATTATGAAAAAATTAGTTTTTCAGTCATATGTAATATAAACACTTGAATGATAGTTTTATTTAAAAATAAGCCAGTTTAAAAATATTTTTTCTTGTGAACCTAACTTAAGAATTCAAGCATGTATATTATTACTGTACAATGATTAGGCAAGGGAAGATGAAAATGATATAAACATGTTTTTAAATATCTTGATTAATCACTGTGGAAACTGTCTTTTTTCATGGTATGGGAACGTCTACCTTTTTTTTTAAAGTACAAACTCCCAGACATAATGTAAAATTTCCAAATTTAAGTAAAGTAAGCTCACAAACCAATATTGTAAGTATATGAAAACCAGTGAAAGACTTTTTTAGGACTCAGAGAAATGCTAGACACATAGAATATGTTTACAAACTATAGAAACATTTTGGACATGCTAGAATATAATTAAATGTATAATTTTGTAATAAGGATAAAATAAAAGAGTTTTTTCAGGTCTAAACTTACGAAATTCTGAATGAGCTTTTGTTCCTTAATATGAAGGAAAATCACTGTGCCAAACTTGCTAAAAGAAATAACACATGATTCATTCTTTGTACCTGCTAGCATGGGTAGCAAGAAGGTCATATATAGAAAGTTAAGTCAATTCTTTATAAATAGGGAATACTTCAAAATTTTCAACTTGTGAAATGGTGGTTCTTTATGGTCCTTACCTTCTGAAGCTATATGATAGATACATCTGTTGTTCTTTCTTGTCCTCAAATGGCATAGGGTTTATTCACCTCCCTTTCCGTTTCTTTGCCACCAGAATGTTCTTCACACCTTTTCTCTTCCATGTTGCTATGGTGTACTGGCCTCCTGGTGGTAGCCTTCATTCAGCAAAGCTTTTAACACTGTCTCAAGTTCCTTTTTCTATGTTATCTTTGTCATTTGGACGTTATCTTTGTCATTTGGACAACTGCTTCAAAACAAATTTTCTGAAATGTTGCCTTTTGCCCCCATTACATTGACTTGCACTGTGTAAACCCAAGTCAAATGTATATATTTACTTGTCCAGGCCTACCCCCTGGAAGCTGAATAACGGCAGAAAAAGCACAGAGCTGTGAAATGTGATGTCTCTGTAAATTGTAGTCATCGTGTTCATCTGTGTCCTCCGTACGGTCAGCCACTATAGGTTTTCTTGGCATCCTCCTCCTAGCCTATCCCTCTTCTGTACAGTGAACATTTCAATAGTCTGTTTTTCTCCAGGCCTCTGACCCTGCTCCCTTCACCCTCATTGTTAACAAATGACCTTACCTCCAGCCTGTCGAAGGAAATAGAAGCAATCAGATGGGAATGTCTGATTTCTTTTGCAGATTCTACACTCATTCATCCGTATCACCCTCCTCTGGTGTGCTTTTTCCAGTCTAAGCTGAGGTACTTTCTTGAGTCTGGGGCCCATATCCAAATACACCATCTCAGCTGGCTTTTGTCGTTGTTGTTAGAAACAAAACATGTTAAAATGTGCCCCATCTAGAAAAAGAAAAGTCAAGAAAAAGTATTTTCTCCATCCTGATTGTGTCCTTCCTTGGCTTCAGCAGGATCTCATGGTCACATCTCTGACTTCACCTTCTAGATTCGTTTACTGGCTCCTTTTTATCTATCCACTGCTTAAATTCACCTTGGCTCTCTATCCTAATTTCAATCCAGGAATGCAAGAATGTAGTGCAGTTCATGATACAAATTAATTTCTCAATATATAATACATGATTGAATGAAAGAATGAAATGATAAGCGTCTTTGCCCCAAGAATCCCCCATTTTCATTCTCTTTTGTCTACTTCAAGACCAAATCTAATGGTCACATTTGAAACTTATCTTCCAAAATTCTTCCTCTTTAAACACCTCCTTTATGAATTTTCTCAGATTGTCATGAGGATTACATAAGATACTATAAAAAATGTTAAAATATTTTAAAATCAAATATTCTACAGATGTTATATAGTGCTATATCACTATTTCTCAAATGTACAGTGCATATTAAATATTACTGTTAAAATGATTTTGACAGTGGTTCCTTATAAACATTAACTATTTGTAATAGCTGTTATATAAGGTTATTTTTAGTTTAGGATTAAATGAAAAAGACTGGCTTATTTCAGAGTGCACTTCATATTTTTATAACAGAGTTAAATATGTAACATCCTTATAGTGTGTATATGAAGTGTTTTACTAGAGGGCTCCTTTTTTAATAAATGCAGTTTTAATTTAGTCTCTAAATGAAGCCAATCCATGCTTTTAATTATATTTGTTAATACAGTATTTTTATTACTAGAATATAATACTTAACAAACACAATAGGTAAATGTTTATTTAATACTAACTGAACTGTTGAACAATAATTCTGAAAGTGCTTTACAAACTATAAAACACTATGCCAAACTATAAAGTGCTTTTAGTAATCAATTTGGAAATCATAGCACCTGGTCTAATGAGCTTACTTGTTTTAAATTGAACAGATGCAGGGTGTGATGATCTACCACATTAAAGTTATGAGTGAATAGATTTCCTTGCAATTACAAGTCATATAGTGAAGGTATCTAAAGCTATATATACTTCTGCCAGTGAATAAACTATATAATTTCATGTATTTTTAATTTTATTTATAAACTAGCCTTTAGAAAATGGATGTGACACTGTAGTGCCTTTTTTGGAATGTATTGTGTGGCTGTTTTTCAGTTGTCATTTCAGTATCAAAGCTAAATTGTATACCAGAAAATAAAAAGAAACTTTAATCTGTGTGTGAAGCTTCAGCATTATGGATTCAGATATAGCCAAGTACTAGAATTTTTCATTTTTAAAAATTGAACCCTTTTGAAGTTTAGGTATATAACAGCAGGAATTCTGAATAGGAGGGATATGTGTTATAAGGAAAAATTTATTTCCATTCCATAGTCTGTGCTGTGTATGTTTTCATATGTAATTCATGTTGAATTAATATAATTAATACAATGTTTTCAGACAAGAGGGTAATCTTACATTAGATTTAGTTAAAGGCCCATGATATGGAACTGACTGTCAAGTGTAAAAACAAACTTCAATTTACCTGATTGGTTATAGGTAATTTGATTATTTTTTACTATACCAGTTAAAGTGCAAAGTAAAACACAGGTATGTTCTTCTAGAAAAATTAAATACTTCTTGGGTGGACTGAAGAATGTCATAATGAAATCTTCTCTGGAAAGTTATATATAATGATAAACAAGAATCATTTAAAGAATAATACATTTAAAGAATAATCCAAAATAGTATATAATTAAGCAGTAACGTCTGAGACCAGATAAATGGTTGCCTCAATGATTCAGTTATGAGATGAGGAGATTCTAGGGTATGGATATTATGATGGAAATCAAATGTGGAAACATTTTCTTAAAATAATAATTGACAGTACTTGGAGATGTGCTTAATGTGAAGAAATAATAAAAGAAATAATTTCAAACAATAAAACTCATACTGATAGGATATTATGTTGTATAAATTCTCTTTACAAGTCTATTGTGTGTTTCCATCTGTCTATTGCATTTTGGACTTTTACTACATTTTTGTTTTGTTTCTGTTAGCTTCCCTTTAACTTTTGTCTTTGTTTTATCCTCTTCTCTTACTATAATTCCCTTGATCCTAGATTCTTTGTCAAGTCCATACATTGTAGTATTTCATAGGTGGTATCAGGATGTTTTCTAAAATTCTCTCTGGTTTCTGTTGAAAAAATTTTGAAGACCTGTTCACTTTCTAAGCTGCAAGATAAGTGTATCAATACTGATTAGGAAAATTTCTGTAGGCAGCTTCTTGTACTGCTCCCTGACCCTAAAATATGAGGACCCAGTATGTAGCCCCAGCGTTTGGTAGCAGCTTGTATGGATGGACCTTCCTCTCTTCTTTGTCTTCCTGAGGGCACTTGGTAAACAATCTAAACCCATTTCTAGAGCCTAGTCAGCCTTTGCCCAGTACTGCTTTTTTTTGATGCATGTGGAGTTTTCTCCAAATAAAACTGCCAATATCCTCTAACCATACTAGAAAGTCAGAAGCATTCTGTACGTATAGACTTTTTACCTTAAACTTTTATTATGGACATTTCAAAGTATTTGCAAAATAGAGAATAATGAATGAATACTCATATACCCATAAGCAAATCTCAGTAATTGTAAGTATTTTACCAATTTTTGTACTTTCTGTACAGGCATTATACATAGAAGTAAACTTCCCCAGAATACCCTGTCCTAGATTCTTCTGTCTACACCCACTTATACTGCTTTTTCTGGAAGTACCTACCTATCTGAGCATGCAGTATGATCAGCCATCCACTTCTTTCCCCAGGTGCATTTTCATTTGTGAGTTAGCATATTGGAATCCATGCAGGAAGAGAGAAGGTAATATAGAAAGGCCAAAAGAAGAAAAGGAAAAAGAAATATAAAACACACTGCAGTAGTTCTCATGAACTGGGGGAGTACAGCAGTCTCCCCTTACCTGTGTAACCTTTCAAGGTTTCAGTTCTTCATGGTCAGCTGTGGCCCAAAAATATTAAATGGAAATTCCAGAAATCAACAACTCATAATTTTTAAATTGTGTGAGTATGGTGATGAAATCTTATGCTGTCCCTCTCCATCCTGCCCAAGACATCAATCATCCCTTTGTCTAGCATATCCTGCCCATTAGTCACTTAATGGCACCTTCTCAGTTATCAGATCGACTGTCCTGGTATCATAGTGCTTCTGTTCAAGTATCTCTTGTTTTACTTAATAACGGCCCTAAAGAGGAAGAGTAGTGATGCTTGCAATTCAGATAGGCCAAAGAGAAGCCATCAAGTGCTTCCTTTAAGAGAAAAGGTGAAAATTCTGGACTTAATAAGGAAAAGAAAAAAAATCATATGCTGAGGTTGCTAAGATCTACAGATAGAATGAATCTCCTGTGAAACTGTGAAGAAGGAAAAAGAAATTCATTCTAGTTTTCTATCGCCTCTCAAACAGCAAAAGTTACGGCTGTAGTGCATAATAACTGCTTTTAATGAAGATGAAAAAGCATTAAACTTGTACAATGAGTCACTAAGAGTGAGAGAAACTGCATTCATATAACTGTGATTACAGTATATTATTATAATTATTCTATTTGATTATTAGTTATTCTTGTTAATCTCTTACTGTATCTAATCTATAAATTAAACTTTATTGTAAGTATGTATAGGAAAATTAGTATATATAGGGTTCAGTACTGTCTGTGGTTTCAGGCATCCACTGGGGGTCTTGGAACATATCCCCCTTGGATAAGGGGAAGCTCCTGTAAATGCCTGATTTATAGTTAGTGTAGTGCTGTAGAGTACAGCAATAAAGCTTTACATTCTTGACAGTATCTTGGTAGTTCCTGTCCAGAGGGCAAGCTATGCATAGTCCAGATTTGAATTCCTTCAGCTTAACCCAGTAAATACTTTAGACAATGAAAATTTCCCCCAATTTTGACATTTGTCTCTATTGTATTTTTTAAATCTAGTGCTTTTTAAAAACTACTTATATTTAAGTAGGTAATTCAGAGATAGGATTTCAGCATTGGTAATTTCTTACATGTGAATGCCGAAGTTACTATGGAGGCATATTTCTCTGTAACGTTAGAACTACTACCACAGTCTGGCTTCCTACAACCTGCCCTACTGATCCTTTAGATCCACCCAGAAAAAAATAAGTGTGTAGGGAAGGCATATACTCAACTAGCTGTATGGAGAATCATTGCCTTATCCCCGTGAATAAGGCATAAAGAAAGAAGCCACATTTAATCATTTATAAAAGATATTTTTACTGGATGTAAGATTCTTGGTTGATGGTTTCTTTTTTCAGCACTTTGAATGTGTTATCCTAGTGCCTTCTGGCCTCCATAGTTTGTGCTGAAATGTGACCTGATAGTGTTATTGGAGTTCCCTTGTAAGTGATGAGTAGTTTTCCTCTTGCTAGTTTCAAAATGTTCTCTTTGTCTTTCAGCATTTTTACTATAATGTGTTTGGGTGTGGATCCCTTTGTGTTTTTCACACTTGGAGTTTTTTGAGCTTCTTCGATGTACAGATTGATTTTTTAAATCAAATTTGGGAAGCTTCATCTATTGTTTCCTCAAATATTTTTTCTGCTAATTTCTTTCTCTTTTCCTTTCCTTCTGAGCTGTCCATTAGAGGTATGTTCTGTGCTTAATGGTATCCCAACTTTCTCTGAGGATTTGTTAATTTTTCTTCATTTATTTTTCTCACTGTTCTTTTTTTTAAACATTTTTTATTGAGTTATAGCCATTTTACAATGTTGTGTCAAATTCCAGTGTAGAGCACAATTTTTCAATTATACATGAACATACATATATTCATTGTCACATTTTTTTTTGCTGTGAGCTACCACAAGATCTTGTATATATTTCCCTGTGCTATATAGTATAATCTTGTTTATCTATTCTACATATGCCTGTCAGTATCTACAAATTTTGAACTCCCAGTCTGTCCCTTCCCACCCCACCCTTGGCAACCACAAGTTTGTATTCTATGTCTATGAATCTGTTTTGTATTTATGTTCATTTTTTTTTAGATTCCACATATAAGCAATCTCATATGGTATTTTTCTTTTTCTTTCTGGCTTACTTCACTTAGAATGACATTCTCCAGGGACATCCATGTTGCTGCAAATGGCATTATGGTGTCTTTTTTATGGCTGAATAGTATTCCATTGTATAAATATGCCACCTCTTCTTTATCTAGTCATCTGTTGATGGATATTTAGGCTGTTTCCATGTCTTGGCTATTGTAAATAGTGCTGCTATGGACATTGGGGTGCAGGTGTCTTTTTGAAGTACGGTTCCTTCTGGATATATGCCCAGGAGTAGGATTACTGGGTCATATTATAAGTCTATTCCTAGTCTTTTGAGAAATCTCCATATTGTTTTCCACAGTGGCTACACCAAACTGCAATCCCACCAGCAGTGTAGAAGGGTTCCCTTTTCTCCACAGCCTCTCCAGCATTTGTCATTTGTAGACTATTGAACTGATGGCCATTCTGACTGGTGTGAGGGGATACCTCATCGTAGTTTTGATTTGCATTTCTCTGATAATTAGTGATACTGAGCATTTTTTCATGTGCCTATTGATCATTTCCATTTCTTTCTTGGAGAATTGCTTGTTTAAGTCTTTTGCCCATTTTTGGATTGGGTTGTTTGTTTTTTCTTATTAAGTCGTATGTGCTGCTTATATATTCTAGAGATCAAGCCTTTGTCGGTTTCATCATTTCCAAAAATTTTCTCCCATTCCGTAGGTTGTCATTTTATTTTGTTTATGGTTTCCTTTGCTGTGCAGAAGCTTGTAAGTTTAATTAGGTCCCATTTGTTTATTCTTGCTTTTATTTCTATTGCTTGGGTAGACTGCCCTAGGAGAACATTTTTGAGATGTTATGTCAGATAA
Organism: Camelus ferus; assembly: GCF_009834535.1. Classification (NCBI taxonomy): domain Eukaryota; kingdom Metazoa; phylum Chordata; class Mammalia; order Artiodactyla; family Camelidae; genus Camelus; species Camelus ferus. The sequence continues at coordinate 27,741,437 of NC_045732.1, forward strand.
TGTTTTGCCTATATCTTTTTCTAGGAGGTTTACTGTATCTTGTCCTATGTTTAAGTCTTTGATCCATTTTGAGTTTATTTTTGTGTATGGTGTAAGGGAGTGTTCTAGCTTCATTGATTTACATGCTGCTGTCCAGTTTTCCCAGCACCATTTGCTGAAGAGACTGTCTTTATTCCATTGTATATTCTTGCCTCCTTTGTCAAAGATTAGTTGACCAAAAGTTTGTGGGTTCATTTCTGGGCTCTCTATTCTGTTCCATTGGTCCATATGTCTGTTTTGTACCAATAACATGCTGTTTTGATTACTGTAGCTCTATAGTATTGTCCAAAGTCTGGGAGAGTTATTCCTCCAGTCTCTTTCTTTTTCTTCAGTCTCTGTTCTTCTAAATTCATATTCTCTGTTGATCTACTTAAAGTTTACTGATTTTTTTTCTTCTTCCAGTTCATATCTACTATTAAGTCACTGTACCAAATTTTTCCTTTCATTTTGTCATTTTTAACTTCAGAATTTTTATTTGGTTGTTTATACTAATTTCTTTGTCTTTACTGATATGTTTAATTGATGCAACATTGTCATCATAGCTACCGTTTTAAAATATAGTTTCCTTTATTGTTTTGAACATATTTATAATTGCTGCTTGGAGTATTTTGTTAAATCTGACATCTTTTCCTTTTCACCAGCAGTACTGGCACAGCTGCTTTATGCCTGCTTTGTTTCCTGGGACACACTTACCTGTTTTTTTGCATATCTCGTAATTTTCTTATTGAATGTCAGACATTTCTGATAATACAGCAGCTCTGAGTAGTGACACCCCCTCACACACACACACTTAGGAGATCTGGGGATTGTTGTTGGTGTTTTCATTGTTTGTTTTGTGATTTACTGAACTATTTTAATGAAGTGTATTTCCCCCACAGTCTAAAGCCTCTGATGCCACTCCACAGGGGTGCAGCTTTAGTCATGCATATAGCCACCCTGTGTTTATAGAAGTTTTAAGAAGTCTCTCTTTGACTTTCTGTTTCTCTGATCTTTCTGCTAAGCTGTTTGCCTTTGCTGGTGTTAGACTCAGTTTTTAGGCTTCATTAATTGTCACTGACTGCTCTATTTTTTGGATGATACCTAGAGGTATAAATCACTCCATAATCTGATTCAGTTAAACTCATGCCCCATTGCAAGGTGGTTTTTGAGGCATATCTTCAAATTTTTCCTGACCTCAGAAGGGCTGTTAGCTGTTTCTTTCCCTGGTTCTCTTTAGTAAACTAGCTATATTATGGTTTATCTCGTTGCTCCTAATTGCTTACTACCAAATCTCCACTGTTTTCAAGAGTACCCTTAGGCTTTTGCTCCTCCCTACTCTGTTTTAAATAAAGTCAGTTTCTGCAGAGAGTGCTGGGTCTGTTTTATTGATTGATTATTTCTCTGGGCAAAATCTCTGAGTCTTTGCTTCCGAGCTGGGGGCAGGGTGAGCAGGCTGCTCCTGTTGGACTGGCACAGCTGCTTTATGAGCAGCGTGCTGGATAGGGTCTATAGCCTCTGGTCTTCTTAGCTTACTTCTGCCCTATGAATGAGTTGGGGTGAGGGAGATCAGGCCCCAGCTCCAATATTTTCAACACGTGACACCTGGAGTAGAGTCTCTGGCCTATGATTGGGGACTGAGTGGAGGGAGAGAACCCTCATACTCTCATTTGCACTCACCAGGAGTTAAGCCTCTGTAACACTGCAGCACACAACCTCAGGGGATGTGAAACAATGTGTCCTGCCCATCTTAGGAACATATCATAGCCCTAGACTGGGATCTGTGGAGAGAGGGAGTCCTACTTTTTTGGCCACACCTGCCTAGATTGGAACTTTTATCCTCATGCTGAAATGTGAAAGGTGAAGGGAGGGAGGAAGCAGGTGATGACTCAAGTGCCCCAGACTGTCCCTGTTCTTACTGAGATTTAGTAGTTTCTTGAATAATAAATGTTCTTTTATTTGTTATGTCCCCTTAGAATAATTTGCTGTATGTCCTTAGGATAATTTAAATAGTTGGATTTGTGTGTGCATTTTAATAATTTTTACCAGTTATGATTGTTTCCTGGGAAGTGGGACTACAGAACTCATCATATTGACATTCTGAAAGTAGGAGTCCTCCATGCTGTATTTTAAAGACCTTCTAGGATGCTTGTTGCTTAAATATTGAAAACACTTAAGTGTTCAATATTTCTGTATGTTTCATGCTACTAATAAGAAAAATAAGGCAAGATTTGCCAAACATCCTCGACTCAGATTAAAAAATAGAAGACACTCGAAACAAAGCGTTAATGTGTTGATGAAATGAGGCAAGTGCTAGTTTCTCAGTCACAATTAGATTTGGGCTTGGCTGTTTATGTTAAGTGAAATAAAATATTCCCTTATTGTTAAGCTAGAACTATTTCATCATTGAAATGTTCTACCAAATTGCTTATTTCATACCAGTTTAGAGCATAGCTAGAATTTAAGATGAATGCAAATAACAATGTTTATAATGCAGATGGTAGAGTGGGAGGGAAACCAATTTATATAATTTTCTCCTCCTCATCAGCTTTCATTCTTAGAGCATAATGTTGGAATCAGACAGCTTAGGTTTGAATCCTGGTTTCACCACTAAGTGCTGTGGACTTTGAAACACTTACCCTAAACTTCAGTTTCCCATTTTAAAAATGGAAGTGATAATGGAACATACATGTAGGGTTGTTATGAGGATTATAGATAATTGATCATTCATCAAAAGTGATAAGCAATCCCTAATGTGTAAAAATATATCTGTAATAATTATCTCTAATGTATAATCATAAGTTTAACATGTTATTACAAATAAGAAATCATAAGTTCCTTAGTTAAATATTATCCTCTTAGAAGGTTGACACAATCAATAAAAATTGAAATCTATGAATCTTATTATTTAATGAGGTATATAGATCTGAGTAATAGACAAGAATTTTCTAACTGTACTTATAATCACTGGTTTCATTTTACTGGGTTTTCTTAAACATTATGTATTTCTAGTAATACCTTCTCTGTGAGAACACATAATACTTTTTATTAAACATTAGCCCAGTCCTATAAACTTATTTTTTAAAAGTTTTTTTATTGAGTTATAGTCATTTTACAATGTTGCATCAAATTCCAGTGTAGAGCACAATTTTTCAGTTACATGATCATACATATATTCATTGTCACATTTTTTTTCGCTGCACATGAACTTATTTTTATCAATGAAGATAAACTAAACAATGAAACTGGTAATGATTAATGTTTTTATATCCTTCACTCCTGTCAGTCACCTAATTTTTTTAAAAAACTCAAATTGTTTTGTGTACATTTACCGTGTAGTACCTGAAATGAGATGAACCTTTATGTGAGGCTTTCTTCCATCTGCTATTAATTGAGTAGCTTTTAACCAATATCCTTCTATTGTGCCAGGCACTCTCCCAGGTATTTGGAAGGCAGAAGTGATTTCTTCAGCTGTAAGAGGGAGACAGCCAAGAGAGCAAACCACCAAGATAAATTTTGATAGGTACTCATGGAGCTGTACCTCCAAAGTGTTACATAAACAAAAGACTCCCTAGAAAAACTTCAAAGAGTACAGGCAAGATAATTCATCTGAGGTTTATAGAAGCCAATGAAGAATGTTTTGGGTATGGAGGGATGCACAGAGAACAACGGATATGAAAGCATGAAATAATTGAAGTGTTTGTATTGTTCAAAAGATGCTGAAAAGCCAGGTATTTGGAAATTCCAGTGAATGGGATGAGGAAAGGTAATAAGATGGGACAGAAGGGGCAAGTCACAGCCAGGTTGTAAAGGACTTTTATGCTACTTCAAAGAGGCTGGACTTCATTCTGTAGGCAAAGGAAGCCAGAGAGGATTTAACCAGGAGTGAGATGGTCATTTAGGTCTTGAGAACAGTAACTCTGCCTGCATTGTGAATGATTGAAGGGCATAGTGCTTACATTTCTGTTGTAATGGTCTAGGTTAGGGTAGGTCAAAGCTGCATAAAAATAGCTAGATACAAGACAGTTTTTCTTTTCCATGTAATAGGGTGTTTCCTTCCTAATACCCCCTCTTACCCAGCAAATACATTTAGTCTCGTTTTATGAAACTGGTACAACTATTAAGATTCAACCACCCAGTTTTCTTTGCTTAGCCAGTTCAGGCAAATTGCTTTAATGATGTCCATATTGTAAGGGAATCATATTCTAATTTGGAAAATGTATATCAGATGCCTTTGAAAGTGTGTATTTTAGTGCAATTAAGAAACTGAAGTACATAGTGAAATGTTTTGAAATGTTGTTACTAGTGATATTATCTACTACCTATATAATGTAATATACACTTAGAAGAAATAAAGCTAATTTTGTGTTTCTTCTTCCCTAATGATGAGAAAAAAATGTTAAGTATTTGGGAACTTAATCTAATGTGTAGATTGTTTTAAAGTGAGCTCTTTTCTTCCAGACAAAGAAAAATTACATGAGAAAAGTATGTTGATGCCTTTATACGGTGACCACTTGATTTGGTAGTTGAGATTTATAATTGGGATTATAATTTATAATTTGGTAGTTGACTTTTATAATTGTTTTCTGGTAGCTATTTCTAATCCATTCTGTTGCTGTCTACAGTGACAGATTGTTTCCCAGGTCACTAAATGGCACACTAAATACATTCACCCACCATGCACTTCCTTCTTCAGATTTTTCTTACAGAAAACACACACACACACACACACACACACACACACACACACACACACACCCCTCCTTACCTCCTTGCCAGTAGTATTGATATTTTTCAGAGAAACCTATGATCTTCTGACATGTAATTCTATCAAAATACATATTTTTACAGCAACTAATTTTTATTTCTTACCTTTGTTCCCATGCTAGAGGGTGCTTTTAAAATTGTTCTTGCTTCCTGAACATTACCAATAACAGCCCTACCAGCCATTGTGTATTTTGCCATCAAGCTAACACATGGGGTGTGTAGATTTACAAGTAGGAATGAAATTTTATTAGAGATAATAGCTCTTACATTGCTCAAGAACAGATCACCCCATGACCATCTGGTCATCAGTTTATTTCTCTTATAATTTAGGAATTAGTTAGTGTTTTTGGAATGTGTGGGATATGAACCATGCCTAGAAGCTGTACTGTATATGGGATTCTTTTGAAATTTATGAATTCTTCTGTTATCTTTGGGAAAATAATTCTGAATCCTTGATAGTATAAAACACATTTATGTTCTCATGTTTCCTGAAGTCTGTTAAAATTCAAAAAAACTGATGTTTTTTATTTCGACATCCCACTTTTAATTGTCAAAAGCACTAAAATGATGTAGATTTCTTCTAGCCTGTGTAGACTATTGTCTGGCTTACACTATCTTTCTAGAACCATAAATTTATCTTTATTATGTGAGCCTTAAAATGTTTATAACTTTCTTCAAAGCAGCAGATATCAGCCCCCTAATTAACACCTTCTACCATTCCTCTCCTGGTACTTGAGAAGTTGGCAGCACTACAAATCAAACAGAGGCTTGGATACTAAGCATGGACCTGACACAGATGGACATCAATTGTCTTGCGTGACCTTGGGGTGGTTCCAAACTTATTTTGTGCAATAATTCCCCTGGATCCTGCTTGCCATTTTCCAGTGCCATGTTTTCCCATATTCATTGCTCCAGCCTGAGACATCATGATGCAAAATTAGCAAGTGGTCACTTAAGTCTGGCCCTCCTCATACATTTAATGTGGATGAGGATATTATTGGTAGAAGGAAGTATGAAAAGGTATGTGAACACTTCAGGGTTATTAATATTTTTGCTGTTCACTTGGTACATTCTGGAAAATAACTAGTTGATAATTTCTAAAGATTGTGGAAAATAGGCTACAAGTGATTTTAATACAGAAAAAAGCTTTAAGATACTGACTCCTGATGGAAATAATAGCTTCATGTTAATCAAAGCTTTAACTTTTGTCTTTCTTTACTTTTCTGTTTCCCAAAAACTCAGGATCCTAGAATTTTATAGAGAATATTACTATTTATGTCAGATACAATCAGAAATCAGTATCGATCCACAGAATATCCTTTAGATTACTTAAACAAATGAAAATATTAAAAATGATATCAATCTTTATTGAAGATTCGAAGTACATGAAGATTGAAAAAGAACTACTAAAACTTTTTGGGTCTTGAGAACTCCTACAAGGTAGTCCTACTGAAGTCTCCATCGTAAGTGAGTCCTCCTTAGTATTGTTAGTGTTTGTATTTGGGTTGTAAGAAAGAGAACCTGAGTCAGCCTATCTTAATACTAAAAGAAGAGAGAATGTAACAGGACATTGGGTCAGTCAGAGAGTTGTTTGATGTCCATCATAGGTCTCAAGGATGGACAGGAAAGGGACATTTCTAAGAAGAGCAGTAACAGGGTTTTATGAACAGTCCCTGTAGAACATTATAATCACGATAAACCTTTCTATTTCCCCTCAAAATCCGCGGAGAAGTGCCTAATTGACTAAGCTTAGGACTTACACACACCCCTGGACTGATGTGGGGAGGTGGATGCTGTGTTTGGCACTACCACCAGGACCCCATTAACTGAGAAAAGGCACTGCTTGTCTTTGTTTGCTTATTTGTTCCTCCATCTGCTGAACTGCATTCCTGCCTGAATCTCTTTTCTCCATGTCCTCAAATAGGGCAGGATACAGAAGTTCCTCCCTGCTGAAATGAACACTTTGTCATTTTGTATTTTTAGGAATTTATAAACTGAAGCAAAAGATCATTTTTTTAAAAACCGAGCAAATGATGCTAATATGCTTTGTCATCTCAGTTCCTCTCTTTCTTTGCCTGTGAATCACACTGAAATTGTTACTTTTTGTTTTAGAAATCTACTTTTACTTAGATTAATCTAAATAATTTAGCTAGAGGTATATTTGGGTTGGTATCAAGGTTGGAAATGACTGGCTATTCTATTTCTGAATCTAATTCGTAACTATCTTTAACAGTTCCTTTTCATGTACCCCCAAAATTCCAATTTCTGAGTCTGTGCAATACTTTAATTCAATAAACATTTATTTAAGCTTAGTGTGTGTCAGTCCAGAAATGGTTAACTTTTTTATATGTGCCAACTTGTAAATCAATAGAGGCTTATGATGTGCTGTCCTAAGAATTGTGAGAGAAAGAAAACTAGAACTAATTAACAGCATCTGTTATGACTGAAGAAAGGAAGTATGGGTACAGCTCCCACGTACTTTTCATTTTCTATTCTAGATACTATAGGAGACAAGATGATAAACCTAATGTGGTCCAGCCCTTAGGAAGATGAGCTTGGCATCCCAGTTAGGAAGTCCTATAGTGTTCTAGATGTGGAGATGAAGACCTAGATAGGACAGTGATACTAGACATGGAAAGAATGATGTGAATAAGTGAAATATTTTAGTTGTTAGGGCTGGAAAGATGCCATAGATACCCTAGCACTGTAGGGAAGAAAGGAAGGTGTGTCTTTTTGTTTTTGTGGGGTTTTTTTGGACGGGGGCTGAAGTATAGTTTTTCTAGTTCTATCCTTAAGTGGTGCTCCTTCCTTTCCATTATTTTCAGTGTAGTTTTATAAGATACGAATGCTGGGTCTTACCAACTTGAGAGTCTGTTCATTCAAGTCTCTTCTCTGCTCCCGCCCAAATTCACTTTGAATGTATGGCTTTCACATCCAATGACTTGCTACAGGATAGTTAACTAATGTAAGTATTACGGACAAAAAACGTAGACCTTTGTCTGTCTCAAAGGGCCCACTTGTCCCCACTTACATCGATTCTCTGACTCCTCATTAAGGAAAGAAAACTGTTTTATAGACTTCTGCCATCATTGGTTCACGGTATCAGCATGCCCTCACCATAAAAGGAAAACAGTAGTTACAGTTTTGTAATGAAGTCTCAAATTACTGACGCTTCACTTATAAATGGGTAGGGTAATCTAGAGTCCTTTAGTCTCAGAAATTGTTCTGATCTCTCTTCCTGCTAGTTCTGAAGCAAACTAATTTTGATCTTATCTGATCTAAACTCACTCTAGTCCATATAATTCAATCAATCTCTTTAGCTTTAACTCAGTCTCATTTGAAGATTGCTTTCTATTTGAGATTACTGTACTTCTCCCTAAAATAGCATCTGAAGTATGGAGAAGTAGCTCTCACGAATGACATTGTGTAGATGAAAGGAACCTCAGTGCTGGTTCTTGAGGGAATATTGGCAGAGTCCATCTACTGAGTGTTCTGTTAGTATGTGATGATTGAAATTGACAGTTGGTAAAATTCATAGTCCAAATTCTCACAACTCGGTTAGGGTCTTGATAAGATCCCTGGCTTATTCAGCCATTGTAAACCCATTCCTAAAATCATCTACCTTGTCTTTCATCTTTCTCCAGGTACACACTGTTTCTCCATTGTAAGATTACCAGACCGTTTTCATAATAGGCTCAGTGGCAAAAACCGAGGAAGGCATGGGAGAGCAAACTGAGTCATCTCTGCCTAATCATGTCAGCCTGCTTCATAAGCTGAGTTGTATGCTCTTGTGTTTCCACAGTTACCCTGCACAGCAGCTTCCTCTTAGTGTTCAAAATGGAGACAGAAAGGTCCTCACTACTTCTCACAATTTATAGAATATACTTATTCCTCTTGACTAAAGAATAAGGAAGGGAAAATAGAGATATGCATCTCCCTTACCTATATCTGTTTCCTAGTCTCTTTCCACAAGCCCCCAATAAAAAGAAAGAAAAATACATTCTTAGTTTTCAAAAATCTTAATCATATCATATTATCAGTAGGTAATAAAAAGTATAGAAATTTTATTAAGTGTTTTTCTTTGTGCTATCTGTCACCTTAATCTTTTATTCACCTTCACTAAAACTTCAATCTGTTATGTCTGATTTATTGCAATTATTTTTAACACGTCTCCTGCCTCTTTTTCTCTACCCACTTCAGGCTATTTTGCATTCTGTTACCAGACTATTCTTCTGATCTGATCACTCCACTTTGATTATACCATTTTTTTTCTTTATGAAACTCTAGAATTATCTTTTCATTTATCTAGTATTTTCTTTCAGTCCTACTCCTGCTGGGTCCTAACGCCCTTTTCTTCTTAGTGTAATTTCCTTAGGGTCCATCTCTAAATTTATTTTTTCCTCATGCCTCTTTTATCATATTACCACTTACTGGTAAGATGTTCATGCACTGCCTGTTTCTTCAGAGCCTAGCTTTAGACTCATCTGAGTGAAACTGACTCTCCATAAGTGCACTTCCTTCCAATGATTTGCTAGAGAATTTAGTCTGTAGAACATATCCTGAAGTGATGTTGTAAGTTTTGGTATTCTCTTTTCTTGGTACGTATCTTTCCTCCTAACCCAACTGTAAACATCTTAAACAAAGGATCATATTTACAGTTTTTCTTCAGCTTTCACAGTCTCTAATGGGCAGTATTGAGAACTAAATATTTACTTTTTAAAACAATATTGAATAGGAATTTAAAAATAAATCACATACCAAAAAATGGGTTTAGATGATAGAAGTATTGCTTTTTATGCTGTCTTTGGATTTTTTTTTATGTTCTTGTTAATAAACACGTACTATTCTTATGATTTAAAATCATGAGTTCACCAATACTGTAATTTAATTACATTGAGATCCAAACAATTAGGCTGTGCAAAACTTTATTTAAGAAACACCAGTAAGTCTGCAGTTAATCATAAAGCAGTATATCTAGTGTTCATTTCCAAACATTCTATCTACATTATTAACTTGGAATATTTGCAACATGCTGCTTCTCAACTATGACCATGATTATTCACTCGTATTTCTATTTCATCATTGAAGAGAGGCTCTCAATTTCTCATTATTCAGTTTTAAACTAAATTAACTTGACATAAATCTAATAAAATTAGAGTTGTTTGGAGCAGATGGTTCCTCAGAGATTTGAACCCAGGCAAACAAGGTTTGGTGGATTCTGTAAATAATTAGGGCTTTTTTTTCGATTAATAGCCATGTTAACACTTCTCTTACAAAATTTTAGGGATTAAGATGCAATGCTACCTTTAGATTTTATGTATATAAGATGAGGGGATTGGTTTGGATGATATCTTATTTCTTTCTAGTTATAATATTCTGTGGTTATATGATAGTCCGCCAGAGTCTTTAGGGAAATTTGTGTGCTAGAGTCAATAGGGACGTACAAAGGTTAGTTTTTGCTGTAACATCCAGACACATTTAGACATGGAAAACAGCCTCTTGGACAATGAAGATAATGAATAATGTCTTCTTGTATTTCAGAAGGTTCTGTAGACTATTAAAGAGAAATGGCTCACAAACTAGGATGAAGAAAACAAGAGAAATGTATCTATTTGATTGCAGAGAGTAACTACTGTACTCAGAAAGTACTTTGGTTGAAAAATAGCAATGATACATTCTTTAGGAAGGAATATTTAATTGCCCCCCTTGGAATAAGATATTCTTTGTCTCTAAACTAAACTGAAGATTTTGAAGAAAATGCCAGAAAAAACACTCCAGTAAATGTTGAAATTATGGCATAGGCTTGTCATTTTCTGATCAAATTTAGACCAACCTTGACAGTATTGTAATATTAATCTTTTCTCAAGGATGAAATGTTCTTGTTCAATTTCTATATAGAAGAGGGGTATAAATGAGCCTGTTATCCTAATATTTGGATACAGAGGTCATCTTTGAAATGCATTCTGTTGTTAAAAAGAAAAAAATAAAAGCACTCATCCTTGAGTTGGGCAGTGCCCAGGGCTGATTCATAGAAGAAAAATCTGAGATGTATTTATTTCAGAGCCCTTTCTCTTGGTACACCTATAATAAAAAGGGCGTAGTTCCTAGTATCTTGCTTTTTAAAAACTATTTTCACCAGAGTGTACTTGAAACTATACATCTCAAATATTTTAACAAACCTACCTAAATACACAGTTACTAAATAGTTTCATCCACTGAAACGTGTTGCTTCTGCTTGTATAAGAAATAATTTTGTCTCAAAAGTGCCTAATAAGACTAAAGAGATTGAATCAGTCCAAATGATTTATTAAAAATCATATTGAAGTGTTTAAAAGTGTTACTCTTCTTTTCCTAATTTTCAAACGAAAACACTGTCTTCTTTTATAGTCATTGTTTCCAACTCTTTCTAACTTCATTTTATATTTGATATTGACATGGGATATTGTTGATAGTCCTTTCCTTAATTTATCTTCTTTTACCCGTCTGTCTAACTCTCATTTATTAAAAAAAAATTGTCTACAAAGATACCACAGGAGAAAAGATAAGGAAATTAAAAGAGAATTCAATGTATACCTCTCTCCAAACAATGATTACCACAATTAAGGCAGAAAGCCATAAATTCAGTATTTCTCCTAGGGTGCATTGTACTGAATGTTCATAACTTACTCTGGTCATCTGCCCTTTATTTCAAATCACTGGGTGTAACTTTCAATCGGGAAAAGAAACTTTTCCCTCCCATCCCTTGTGAAATCTCATCACTATATTTGGAAATCTAACTCTGATTATGTTTTTGATAAGTTTTTACTTCATCCATTCATTCATTCATTCATTAACAGATATTACTATGCACACACAGTAGGTCATAAATTTCTTTAGTCATGGAAAATATAAAAATCTGTAGCATTCTCTTTTTTTTGAAGCATGTTTTCATGGGAGAAGACAGAAATGTATATTTAAAGTACAATGTGATAAGTTAGACTAAACGTATGAAAGGGAAATGAAAAGCAAAAAAAGTAGAGAGAGCACTTGTAGCTGTGCTGTGGTTTTAGAAAGACTTATGGGTGAGGTGATCCTTAGTATCTGTGAGAATTCCATGCAGCTAATGGTGGAGGGGCAGAGGCAGGCAAAAATAGCTCAGATAATGTGAAAAGAATTTGCATAGGTGTAATATGTTATGAGTGTAAAAAGACTTTCTAAGCCATCTTGATTCCAGAAAGGTGAAATGTTGAGATAAGTGAATAAAACCATAACTATAGAGATGGTCATGAATGGCCTTGAAGGTCATATGCAGGAATTTGGACTGTACCCTAACAGATTATGGAGAGCTATTGGAGGTTTTAAACAGCTGCACGATTAGGTTATTCAGGTGGGAGTATGCAGAGTTGGCTGGGTGAAAAAGAGCTAATGGAGAAGAAGGCCACTTTGAAAGCTGTTATAATAGTCCAGTGAGAAATGATAAGAAAACCTACCAAGCGAGTGGAGATTAAACAAAGGGTACTAAACAAAACAGGATATATTGCGAGGCTGTGGTAGTTTGATGGCTCATGGAGACTATAGACAATATTGGAGCAATTACAAGAGAGGACAAATCTAGGGAGGAATCAGTTCTGTTTCGTTTGAGGCATGCTGCATTTGAATTGCCTAAGTAGAGTGTTGAACATTTAGGAAGAGAGAGTAGCAGTCATAAATCTGAGGGTGACTGAGGTTTAGACAAATCCATGGGATGGTCTGGGCTGGGAGTAGGAGGAGAGTAAGCATGTAGATAAGGAAACGTCATCCCAAGATAAAACCCTGTAGAACTTCAACATAACGAACAGCAAGCAAAGCGAGAGGATTGTCAATCATAGTTTAAAGAAGTCAATGTGACTGATGATATATAACTAGTATTTCAGCCATTTGAGAGTGGCCCCATCTCTTCCTATACTTGCAAATAAAATCCTAATCACATGAGATTACAACCAGATAAGTTTGATTACCCAGAAAAAAAATAAGATCATGACATAGATTTGAAGGCCAACAGAAATTATAAAGTCAATGTTCTATGGATTAGCTGTGGCCTAGTTGGAAGCACATTTTGTTCTAGGAAGTTTCAAAATGTTATTTTACTCATGATAACAATTTACTTCCTATCAAAATTCCATGGAGAGATAATAGATCGTTATTTATTTTATACTGAATATAGACCATGAAGATTAAAAATAGCTCATGAATAAAGAAAATAGAAACTCTATATGTGAGATTTTGTGTAATTAAGGTAACAATTCCTTGAAGATATTGTGGTCTGTTATGTAAATACGTGTAAATTATGATAATTTCAAAAGCTGTGTTATTTACACAGTAGTTTAACAGCTCCTTTACAAAACAGTCACTTTCAGAACTCAGGAGGGGTATAGCAGTACTTGCCAAAAGAGTGAGGATGAATATTTCAAGTGAATTTAAAATGTATTTTTATAAGAAACACTTCAGAATTTAAAGATACATTTACCCTGTTTTTAACTTTCATACCAAGCAGTATTGCTGTAGTATCAATTACTATTACTTAAGATTGGATATGGCATATGTGAAGATTGTTGTTGATGAATGGTCAGAGTGAATAGGTGATATTCTCATAGGTTTTTCTTGGCCAGTTTTTTTCTTGTTGCTCAAGGGTCCATCATAAGAGGTATATGAGTGCTATAACCAGAAATCTAAAATTTCAGAAAGAAGGAAACCATCATCTATCCATTCATTCAATGAATATTCAGGACCAGAAATGTGCTACTCATGGAGTAAGTTTGAGAACCACAAAGATAAATGAAGTACATGTCCCACCATTACATGCCATCCATCAGGCAGAGGTAGACAGATAAATAAGTGTGTGAATTTCCATCATAGGAGTCACTATATTGTACTATTCCCGGGGAATCACTGACATTGTCAAATGTGGAATGTTTTACAAGTGCTATAATAGAAATATAAGTAGGATACACAGGGGGCACAATTTTGTATGAGTAGGTGGGGAAAGGTCATTTGGGGTGAGGTAAGTTTTAATGTTTATTAGCCAACCAGAGTGATAGGTGAGTGTATGTGTACATGCGTGAACATGCATACCTGTGTACACGTAGGGGGAGCATCGTTCTAGGAAGACAGAACGGTGTGAACAAAGGCTGAGAGGTGTGATTCTTGGCATAAAAGTATTTATGTCCAGAGAGCTACAAAGGATGAGGCCAGGACAAAAGACAAATGACTAACCATCAAGAGCACTTTGCAGCATATTTTAAGATTTTGGATACAATTATGTAAATAGAGGGCTCTTAAAAGTGCATGAAATAAGAAGGTGATTTATATTTTATTTTAGAAAGAACACTCTAGCAATAATGTGAAGGAAACCACACCATCATTGTATGAGTAATAATAATAACCAACATGTATTGGATATGTTCTATGTATCATACATTCTGCTAATGCTGACTTGTATTACTCCGTTTAGTGTTTACAGCAACCCTGTGAGTAGCTATTATTATGTGGTCTTAGATTGAAGTCTATTATTGATTGTATCATAGATCAATAATTATAGTATCACAAAATGAATATTTGAAATGGCAAAAGGCCAATGAACAATCTGAGAAACGTATGAGAAATTTTCATTCCTTTTCAGTTTGCATTTTTAATGTGGTTATACATTTTATATGAGGATAAGGGAAAAGGAGAAATAAAGGATGGTTCCCTGCTTTTTGGCTTAGGTATATGGTGATGTTATTTACTGAGGAAATAGGGAGAAAGGAGGACATTTGGAGAGAAGACAGCAAATTTGATTATGTGTTGCCTGAGACCATTCAGTGAAGATATTTAGGAGGAAGTTGGATACATGTATCTGAAACTTAAGAGTAAAGATGTGTGTTGGACACATGGATTTAGGAATTATCAACATACAGGCAGTAATGAAAATTATTGGTTTGTTCAAAGGCTATGATTTGAAAAAAAGAAGGAGATTAAACAAAGACATCCGTTGGCATTCACATCAATATTTAGGGGGCCAGCAGAGGAAGAAGCACTGTCAGAGGACAATGAGAAGGAATAGTTAAGGCAAAAAAGGAGAAAAGGAAAAATGCTTTTTTTCCCCCCTAAACATAAAGAAAGTGAGATTCAAGAAGGCAGTTGTTAAAAAGGCCAAGTGTTCCATGGAAGTCAGGTAAGATGAAGGTGAAGGAGTCCATTGGATTTGAAAACTAAGTCATGAGCAACTTTGCTGAGAGCATGTTTAGGAAAGATTTGCAAATAAATAAAAGCGAACTTGAGGAGAAGGTGCTGAGGTCAGAAAAACAATTATGAATAATTCTTCCAAAAACTTTCATGGTGCAGGAAACGGGTGGTGTTCAGTGTCGTTTTGGTTTTTTTTTTTTTTTTTTGCTTTAGGTTTTTGTTTTTTTTATTGTGATTTAGTTTTTTATGGTAAATATTTAAGCATGTTTATTTACCATAGAGGGAAGGATGTTTATATATAGTAGAACCAGCACCTGGAAAGAAAAAAAGAGAAAGAGAGAGAGAGAGAGAGAAAGGATTCAGATTAAGAGTAAAGAAGGGGTACATGACTTCTATGAATGAGAGAAAGGGTTCATCCTTATCTGAATCAGGAAGGAGGAAGGATGTGGGAAGGGTGAGTTCTGATATAAATGCATGCAGAAAGGCCTTAACCTTATTTTTCATTTAAAATAAAAAAAAAGACGTTTAAAACAAAATCACTAAAGAAGAAAAATGTACTTGTATTGCACTAAAAATTACTCTGTTTTCCCTTAATCATCATTCTTTAAAGGAAATATTTTCTGGCCTGAATATCCTACATAATTTGTATAAGAGTTAATCTATATTGTCCAAGGAACCAGCAGGCTTTTCCTCCTTAAGAAAGGATGTTAGAAACATGTTAGTTTTTTTCTGATCAATATGGCTCACTTTTTAAGAGGAAATTGTTAATTTCTTTGAATCATTGATTATCTTCAGGCTGTTTCAGAGAATGTACAATAGTGCTACAATTAGAAATGATATGCACATTGAAAAGATTATTGCTCTGGTTTAAAATTGTTTAGTTCTGATTTCAGAAGTTTCATCTGCCTCTGAAAAATTTTAAACCCCTACTTATATTCTTACCATGCAAGAAGTGGATATAGCATGGCACTGCCTTCTTCTACTGGCAGTTCTACATACTAACTCTGGCTTGGGGAGTCAAAATGGGAGGCATAAAATCTTTTGCAGATATCCAAAGTGCAGACTACCTATTTATAATAAATTCTTTCAAAATCATATCTTTGTGAGAGCTCCCATAACGGATATCTTATAGGAGAGGCTCAGAAATGGGATTTCGGTAGTAAGCTTTGCCAAACTTTAAATTCTGGATTACCACGTTATAAGTACTGTGTTCATAATTCAATGTTAGTAAACAACCATTAACATGACCTTCTGAAAATAAGATGTTAATTTCACAGCATCGCAGTCATGTATATAATTCTGAATATGGGTCCTCTTATGAATCCATTGTTAGTAGTTTCTAAGTGAATTTCACTTGGAAATAATGATAGAATCATCAGCCTTTGACTTTTACTACAATATGTTGGCTATTCATAATGTTCCCATACATAAAGGGTAACTGTAATCATTTGTTCTGGTTCAGATATTGTGCAGAAAATCCAAAATAGCATTTTTTCTTACTTTTAAAACTATGAGAACATTTACAATGAAGCTGCGGTAGTTTTTGCTGAGTTTAACCCAAGTAAAATATGTAACCAATACACTTTCACAGGCTAAGGTTAAAGTATACTCTGATAAAAAGTTACTTTGGGGCTGACTGACCATATTGCAATTGTTACCTATCACTCAGCTGAAACCAAATCATTGTCTGGCTTTGGGCAACCATAAACCTTAAATTGAAAATTCTGTAATCCATTCCATGGCATACTGCTGAAGGGCTCTAAAGTCTGTCTAGGTCAAATCAAATACCCAAAGAACATGAAATTTTGGTCACTTTACTTTTACCTACACCTGGAATCCTGTTCTGTCATGTGTAAAAATTGTGGCAGGTGTCATGAGTCAGTACACAGCCATAAACAGAGCTGTATGATTGTCTCCCTAACGTTCTCATCATGATGTTTCTCTATAGTTATGGGAATAAATATCTTTTGAATTCTAGAAGCTTCAGTCCAGTTGATCTGGGACTAAAATCCAAAGAGAATGCAATCTTCTTCTTTATATTTTTCTTTGTGTTTCTTTATATATATATATATATATATATATATATATACACACACACATACACACACATATATACATACATACATAAAGAGAGAGAGACACTTATGTATTAAGCTATTTCTGTGTACCTAACACAATGCTAAATCCTCTATAGATATGAATGAAAATGACCACTGTATAATTGCTACCCTTGTGTTTGTGAGTGCTGCTGGTGTGTCATTTCCTTCAGGAAAGTTTTTGGTTTGCATTTGCTTACTTACATGGAAAATCAATGAATGGAAATTGGAAAGTACTTAGGGGATGGAAACATTGTTTGGGAATGATACAAATATTATTGGAAAAACTTGTATTGATTTCTGTGTATACTAGTGGTGCATATATCCAAATTTAACCTCCTGAATATCCCAGGGAATAAAACTCTAAAGACCAGAAGATACACAGTCTCTTTAACAAATAGGGCTTGCATTAGCAAGCCCTGCTAATAAAACAGCCCGCCCTCCCATGTTGGTTGACCAAATTAGAAACCCATTTAGCATGCAATTATAATGCACAGGAGATCATGGTGCTCCAATAAATCCCTAAACATATTCGTGGCCAGCATTAAAGTAAGGGACTGCCCAAGTTAAATGTAGAAACATGTACCTGGAGAGTCAGAATTTAGCTGCCTGGCATGTTTTATTCAGCACACCACGGTTATGCAGTTAGTGGCCAGTGTGGTGTGTTAGAAAGTTTGAGGACTTGCCTTGCCACCAATTCACTAAGGGAATTTGGGAAGACCCTTTAAGATCTCCTGATGCTACATCAGTCTATGAGAAGAGACTCGGATGAATGATTTCTAATGTTCTTAGTGGGTAACAATTTGATGAGTTTAGTACTAGGATAATAGTAAAGAAAACGATAACCCTGTCCTATGGTAGGTATATAGAGTATAGTTGGTGACTCAGGTCCAGGTTATATACAACAAATAGCCTCCGATTTTTCTTCAACAAGTAATTGACAAAAATTATATGAAAGCAAAGAGAATTACCAGGATAAAACCTTCCAAGGTAGTGCTTATGTCTCCAGAGACAAAGAGAGAGACCAGACAGACTCATATTGTTGGGAAACAGGTAGCCAAGCAACTACTTGAAAAGCCACCAAAGGGAGCCTTCTTCAAAGGGATGGGTGCATCGCTGAGATAATCCCTGGTTTAGCCTTTGACAGGCTTGCATCTCAGCACTCTCTTCTGTTTGAGCTATTATGTGCTGACTTCAGCATGGGAGCACTGAAATTGGGGCATGACTGCACATTTTATTACCTACTCTGCTCTCCCAAGCCTTAGGAAAATAATACTTTTTTAAAAATCTATACCTGCCAATCCAATAAAAAAGGGCATATACTAGGTAATCAACTTGTCTTATTAGATTATTCATTTATAGAACAAAATCTAGGATGAAGCAGTCATGGGATGAATAGAGCTAGGAGTTTTATCAATGAAATAAAAGTAATATAACTGCTTAAAATAGTTTAACAACCACAGTGAGCTTTTTAGGCTAAGTATAACCAAATAGTCCCATTTTATAAAAATGACTGGAACCAAGTTCCAAAATAAAAAGTCTGCTTTGAAAAATATGCAATTAAAGGCAACAAAAGAATTGGAGTAAATTATTCAACCTAAGACTTCTAAATCAATAGAATGTTATTTTAGGATATACGTACATGAAAATTTGTAGTTTTGTATTAGCTTTTGTGCTAAACACCTAGGGAATCTGAATAGTTAATTTTCTATAATTAAAGGAAGTACAGATAATGAGGGTTTATTTCTGTATCATACATTATCTGGTGTTCTGATGAAAGCTACTGATCATGTATTTTTTCAATAAGCATATATTGAGATTGCCCTTAATTAAAGGGATACATTGATAAAAACCCTGCACTTCAGACACTTAACTTTAGTAATAAAAGAATAGAATTCCATTTGAATAGACTAATAGAATTGTTGTAGAATTATAAAATGACAATACCTATTAATAGATATACTGAGGTGTACTATTGTATGCTATAGAACTTGAAGGAATTTCAAAATCAATTTAGATGAGCTGGATGTGTTTTGGTCGCTTGTGTGGAAGGGTGGAGTTGCAAGTGGACAGCTGGGAATTGTGCATGTTAAAGAGCTATAGCTGTAGTAGTGAGGATCTTGATGACGGCGATTATGAGAAGAAAACGAGGAAAGGGGAAAAAGAATATTAGCTAAAAACTCTATAGAGCTTACCATGTACCAGACATTCTAAAAGTTTTGCATATGTGAACTGAGTTAATCCTCACAATAATCCTTTGAAATATGTACTATTACTAGTCCAATTCTAGTTAGGGAAATTTGGGGACAGAGACGTTATTGTGCCCCAGACCACACAGTCAGTAAGTGTGTGGTTGCTGTTAAAATCGAGATATGCCTATGGAATGTGAATGTGAACGTTCCAGGGAAGGACTGAACAGTGTCGATGGTTTACGTCACTGAAATAATTACAGTGACCCAATAGAGATGCCTGTTATGTGGTACACAACAAGGGTGGGTAGACGATACGGCAGACTGGAAAGGATGGATGAGGACCTGGAGAACTTACAATGCATCTACATATGGCAAATGAACCCCAGCGGACTGTGGCCTGCTAGCAGTGCTGTCCCAGTGTTTTCAAATCATCCAAATTTGTGGAGTCTGACATCTGGATTCATAAGGGAAAACTCCAGATTATTAAGTATTTGGAAAATGAAACCTCCAAATTATTAAATATTTGGCAATTAATTAAACTGATTCTGAGATAAAATGTTAGGTGGGCTCCAGAGAACACATCAAGCACTGAGCGCACATGGCCTGGGAGCCACCAGGGCACCATTCCATCATTGTACAGAGCCATTTACTGACTTTCCCGAGTTTCTTGTAGTATGAACTCAGAACAAAATGCACATTAGATAAAAGTCACTTTCACTTAATATTATTAATATTTGTAATTGCTTAGCAAGTTGATTTCAGTGCTAAAATAATTTGTTTCAAGACTGAACACAGCAGCATGTAAAGTCAAAGTTCAACAACATATTTTTAGTTTGTTGCCTTAGCTTTTATGCTCCAACAATGTGAGCATCCCTCGGTTTACTCTGATGAACTTCCCATGAGCTCTGACTGTCTCAGTCCATGTCTCTTATAGCAGATTATGAAGATCACTGGAAAAAAGAAAAGTCTTATTTCCAAAGAATAAGTTAGGAAGCCCTGTTAGAAACTCATATGACAATACTAAATCCTTTTATCTGGCAATCTCAGGGTAGAATTGGGCTCATATTTCTGATAACATCAAATGCCATGACATGTCTCAAGAAAGACTTGACACATATACAAGGTGTTTTCTTGCTTGCTGTCTTGCTTGCTTCTTCCTTCCTCCCTTCTTTCCTTTCCACTCTTTTATTCCCATCCAGTTTGCTTATATTCTGTGTTTTCTGAGTTCTTCATATTATCCTTGATTTCTAACCCAGTCATAGCTTGATTGTTTTGGCACCAGATGCTAATTTACAACATAAACGATTTGAAATGTTAAAAACATACTGACAAGATACAACATATCCTGGATAGAGCGATGTATGGTGAAGAATGTCTCCACCATGCCAAGGGAGGAATACTTAATTAAGTTGGGAAAGAAGGAAAATCTATGGGAAATATGATAGCTGTTTTGAAATGTTCAGAAGATCAGCAATGAAAATCTAGTGTTTAGCTAGTTTGAAAGCTCATTCTGACTTGGAAAGTGTTGCAGCTCTGGGAGGTAGATTTTAATTTAATAAATGATCTCTATTCATAAAGAGTACTACCTAAATAGTGTAATGGATACCTCAAAAATAGTTAGAAGAGTGGAATCAGCTTCCTGAATTGCCAGGCAAAAGTAGTTGACCTCGAAATGTGTGCTCTGCCTCAAGAAGTCTAGAGTAAAACTATTAATATAAAGTAATGCCATCATTGAAATGATTTCTATGATATTACACTGGATGCCATTTTATCTAAGCTAACTAGAAACATCAAAACAGATTACATTGTAAATTGACAGTAATAAAGACAAGGTTTGTGGCTGTAAAAAAGTAGGAATGAATATCACATTCTCTTGTCCTGTTGAGCTTATTTTCTCTGTATGTTGATGAATAACAAGTAATTGAACAACAAAACTGATATATCTAGAGAAAATTTAAGAAAACGTCAAAATGTTTCCGTAACTGTTCCCTTCTAGCATATAATATCTCACATTATAAATTGACCAGTTATATCAGATGATGTTATTTTTAGGTTCAGAAAGTCTTTATAGCACTTTCTCCTCACTTGTGTCTTCCATAAAACTATTAAAGTGAATGAATATTATGTCTGCTTTTCAGCACTCTGTACCTACTATTTCTGTTTTTTGTACCTACTATTTCTATAGTTTGTTCAAAATACATTGGTCTTACTGTGTTAACCAGTGTTTATCAAAAGGCAGTGACAATTTTCTAGAAAAAAATCAGACAATTTAAGATGACTCCAGAAAAAATTTGTTTTTTTATTTTAAATCATATAGTTAATGTTCAGTTGTTTCTTTGCTTTCACTATACAGGTCTAGCTTGGGGTGTATTACATGGTGGCTGGGAGGTAAATGTTGACATCTAAGCAATTTTCATTGCATGTTTACCTTAAGAAAATACTAGGCTATTGTAGAAAATTCTAATAGTTGTCTTCAAAATAAGCAGATCTTAAATAACTGCCAACTTAACACATAGTGCTTTCCAAGTGAAATCAAAATAAATCCCCAGTTATATTTAATGCAGCAAAGGGTTATAGAATATCCTTATGAAGAAATACGATAGCCTGCATTGTAATCTTTGTCTGTGGCCCTGAAAATTTTAGTTGCTAGTGTTATTCTCTACAGACTTCAGTGTGTCATGCTTCACTGTTCACCAGTTGTCAGGGAAAAATGTTTGTACCCTGGAGAAAATGAGACCGGTCTTACCTGTAAGCAAATTGATATTGATGCCTTTTGTCCTGGAAATGTACCTGCATTTTATTAATGTTCTTATTTGGATCATTTTGCTTTAACTGGTTATTTTTTCAGGTTCTTCTGCCTGGGGAGGGAGCAGTAAAGAGGGGAACCTTAGGAAGAGGTAGAAACAAAACACTGCTGGGTTTATAGTAAAACTTGGATCACTTGAAATCATATTTTAATTTAAATTTGAAATCTTTTCCTCTGGTTTCTTCATGGCTGTGCTGAAAAATGAGGGGAAACCCCCACGATTCAGTTTAGCATGCTGAAAACAAATGGTGTGGCTTTGTTTTATGAGATCTTTTGAATCCCTGGGAGATGGAAGCCTTTGTATGGCTTAAGTTTTGAGTCTAGGTGTCAACAGGACTAGTCACTATGAAAGTACAACTGTAATTAAGTGGCCTGTAGGCGATCTCAACTCTCCTGCATCCTATAACATTGTGGGGTACGTATCTCAAGCTGTTGATTTCTCTGGTTTTTTCCCTAGATCGATTTAAGCTCTTTCATTGTTCAGTAATAGTGCCTATTAATCAGGGAACAGGATGGTTTGAAACATGATTTTCTTAAAGCTGATTTGAAATCTTAGAGGAGATGGGGGATTTGTTAAACAGATTTTTTTAATCCATAAATTTTCTTCATATTTTCTTTGCCTGTCCCTCACTACCTTAGATTACTGAAAACTGCCCACCCCAAATTCTGCTCATAGGAATAAAGCCATTCAAGTAGGAGAAGTCCTTAAATACTTTTTATAAAGCTCAAACTGAGAGGAAAACTTTTCCATTTAATTAATGAGAATTCAACCCTTTAAAAGTTTGATGACTTTTGAAACTTATATACTTATATCATCTGATTCCATCTCTAGGGAGGGAAAAAAGACATTTTGCTTTCATTAAAGCAAAAATGACCAAAAACATTGACCATACATTTGCTATTAAAGATAACTATATTTAATTCAACAGAAATGGGTTTTTCACCAAGTCTAAATGACCTGCAGCATTATAGAGTTGGCTGCCGTTCTCTCAGTCAGAAACCAGGCTGTTGAATGGCAGAACTTTCCTCTACATCTAACACAAAGATTGTGCTTAGGGTTTAAATAAAATGAAAAGAATAAGGTGGAAAATTAGAATATGTTGAAGGTGGAAAGACTTGATTCTGTGACTTTTACATAACTCAGGAAGGAAATAACCTAATTCCTCTCCAGTTTTACTGGAAAAGCAAGTTAAAACCATAGAAGCTGAGAACGTTCTCTATACGGATTTCAAACGATTTATATAAAGATGTTGGGGAAATTCACAAAGATCTGGATAATGTTGGAAAATCCTGTGTTTTGAAAGCAGGGCAGAGCTGCCTGATACAACAATGCCATCTATCGGCTTCCAAGGAATGGCACTGACCACAGCCTGAATGTCTGAAAAGGGGAGAGTTGAGCAGTTTGGAACATGTGAATAGAAGCTCATTAAAGAACAGATGCTATTTCTCATGTGCTTTGCTCTTGAATGCAAAACTATATGTGATGCGTATACTGCAGACACATAAACAATACATATGACTATGCTCACACACAGATCAACAACCTTCTCCTTTATGTGAGCATTTCTTATCATCATAGTTTTACAGTTAGCTGAGTTTTGTCTACCTGTGGACTAGCAGATGTCATACACGAGCACTCGTTTTATCAGGACAGATAGTACTCTCTTTTTTCGGTATGTACTTACATCTTAGTCTCCCACTCCTAATTCCAGTAGTTATTGTGATTCCTAGGTGGACTTAGAATAGGGAAAGCGTATAGGACAGGGCCTTCTCTCACCTGAACTGGATCAGTCTACATCCATATGTATTATAACCCAGGGCGTGAAAGAGAAATTTTGATTGCTTTGAGGAAAGAATGTAACATTTGATTGTGGTTGTTTTAGTTTCTAGTTTGCCTTCAAAGTTCATTAAAAGATATGTCCTATAAAATCAGTTGTAAAAATATGTGATCATTTGGAAAGATAGCATCTAGATTATAAAAAACACATGCCTGATATTTATATGTTATTCAAAAATATACAGGGAGTATGCATATTATTTCAAATAATATTAATATTAAGGAGCTCAGAAGTGCATTAACCTAAAAACACTGAAGATATAAAAATTATCCACCTAAAATGGAGTTAGAAGTTAGTGAAGTATTAATTCTCAGTGGTGTTTGCTCTTGAATAATATTGAGAAAGTACAAAAGAATGAGGATCTTGACATGCAGTAAATTAGGATATGTTTTTCCTAGTTTTCTTAATGATGGCTGAAATATATTTAACAAAATAATTAGTGCAAGGAATTCTTATATTTAATTTTATGTTGATAGTTGTATATGCATAATAGAGGTCTTGAGCAATCATCGCAGATAGAAAAATCTGTGCTAAAAAAGTAACATTTTTATTCAAATAATCCCTTTCCCCTCATTTTCATCAATTTGATCACTTGCTTTAATTCTTTGGGGTTTGAGGTGGCACTTCAACTGACTCCTACTGATTAGTAATTTGGCTAATTGATTTTCAAATTACAGTTATTGCTATGCAATATAAGTGTTTACTTGAGGGTAGTAAAGACTATAAGTCTTTCTCATTTAAAACATTTACACTAATAAGACTCTATTCAAACAAACACGTTTATTTGAATACTGTGACTCATTTGAAAGAAGAATTGAGTTATAAAATAAGAACCTAGTATATTGTTTCCTCTGTCTGAGTAAAAAGACAAAATAGCACATTATTTCCCAAAGTTGAGTGCCCTAAATCCCAGCTGTCTATGCTGTCCATGTTGTTTACAACTTGTGCTTTATATACTTAATATTTTACCTTAAATTGACTCTCACTTTTTACTAAAATATATTTTGAAAGTTTATAATACTTCCATAAATGAAAAACTAGAATTTCCATAAATAGTAGGTTATCACTTTTAAAAATGAGGAAAATCATAATATCATTGTGTTAATTAGTATAATAAGTGAACCATTATTAGTTATATTTGATTTACCAAAAATGAATTAACCTTTTCAGGAAGAAAAATTAAAGAATTTTTTCCTCAGCCAGCAATAATGGCATATTTAGTTTAATTCACGATTAAATAAGGTTGTTGGCATAAACCAGGAGTTTCCTTTTTTTTTTTTTTTAGTTCTAATGTTAACTAGTAGTGAGAATCACAGCTTGCATATGTAAATTCTAGAGAAGTGTAGACATCATTTAACTAGTCTTTCTGATAGTGTTGGACACTGAGATCAATCCTAAACATGTTGTGACTTTGGTTCAGCCAAACTTTGAGTCAAGCTTTTGCATTAAGAAGCCATTTGAAGAGCATCTGCTTTTCTTTGGAAATAATGTGAATTAACTATTCAGTGCTCTCATTACAAAATACTTACAAAAATTATGTCAAACTATTTAATCGTCTCTTCATACTATACAGAATATTTTCAGTAAAGTCTTCAGATGATTCCATAACCAGGTCAATCAGGTAACTTTGGCTATTAATAATTGTTGGTGGATTGAAGATATGAATGTTAGGAAGTGTTCTCAGAGTGCTGGCTGGGATAATGCAGAATAATCACCTTATAGAAGGGAACATTTATTATATGTTGGGCACTATGCTGAATGTGTCATATTAGTTATTTCATTTGATCTCACTACAGCCTTCCTATGTGGATACTCTCATTATTTCCATTCTGTAGCTAAGAAACTGAGGGTCAGACAGATGAAGTGATTTAACTAAAGTCTGTTAGTTAAACTCCCTGCCTTGGCGGGCAATGACAAGATATTGCATGCTATAAAGCTCTGCCTTAATGCCCAAAGGACCTGGTCTCTGGCTTCAGGCTTGGCCTTTGGATTCTCCCCCAGAACCAGAATGCAGGCTAGCCCAGTCCTGAGGAATCATTCCCAAGTATCTGCCCAGCCCTTCTAAGGAAACACAGTGGCAGAGTCTGATCAAGGATGTGCGTGATTATGAGTAGCCAGGGAAAGAAATAATGAGTCTTTCTCTAAATCTTGCTTGATGTCTATTCCACCTGGCCCAGTCTTCCCTTTCACCACACTCTCACAGCCTAAGCACGTACACTTTAGTCCAGGTAACTTTGAAAATGATTTCTTGTACCATGAGTACACTTACCCACTTCAGGGGCATTGACCAGTAAAACTAGTTGTAAATTTATAAGTCTTTTGGGGAATGTTTGAATTTCTTATAAATATAGCTGTTTTATATATTTTTGAGTACATATGACCATTTAAAAGTATGATAGAAATGAGTTGTCTAAAAATGTTAAAATACATAATGCATTTATGAAAATTACTGTGAATGCCTATCAGTTCAGCCTGGCATTATGGTTACTTGGGTGCTTTCTTAGTTGTGTTTTAGTTGACACTTTGGTTTTCTTTTACATTTCTAGATTTTTAAAAATTCTACTTAAGAGAAATGCCTATTTATTTGTTTTAAAATTTTAGAAAATACACCTAAGATAAAATAAATAGCTATTGATCTCACTGCCTAGAAATAACCACTTTTAAGATTTTTGTGTGTATCTTTTTTCTTTTGCATTGATTTTTAATTCTGGTTAAGTGAGAACTGCATTTCTTTTTTTATGATTTTTGCTTTAAGGGAGCAATTTCTTTCATCTTAGTTGAGAATTTCATATTCATTGCTCTTAAAATCCTTATTTCTTTTCATTTATATTATTATGTTTTTAATATTTAGTATAGACAAAGTATTTTTCCTTCCCCAGAAGGTATGGATATCATATATTTCAACAACATAATATGCTGTTTTCCATGGAGAGGTTGTTAATGTTTTCTTTTATTTCTTTTTCCTCACCGACTTGTTTATCTTTTCTCATCTCCTAAATTTTAGAAGGGTGCTGGTTTTACCTTTCTTGCTAGGCTGCTCTTGTTAACAGCTGGAGTCAAAGTAAGGAAGGCCATTCTTACCACATCAGTCACCTGATGGTAGTGTTTGCAAATCCAGGGGCCCTATCTTAGTAGTTTTGCATTTGTGCAATTCAGTGGTTTTCAAAGCTGAATGAATAAATGAATCACTGAAATGTTTAGCATTTTAAAGACAGCACATGTTCAAGCCCCACCTCAACCATAGTCCACAAGAGAGTCCTGATGTTTCATGGTTGAGAACTTCCTGATTGACCCGGTCCCAACCCACATTATATCATAATACCTGGTACTTGGTAGGCTCCATAAATACATATGTTTTAAATGAATGGAATTCTGGCAAGGTTTACCCAAGTAAAACATGGGTGGAAATCATGCAGAGCATTGTTATTTGGTGACCCTAATCTTATGTACATAAATAAATTATATATTGCTCACAGTTTTCTCAAAAAATAATGATCCCCCTTCCAAAAGAATTGGTTTTGTACAATACTTCTAGATGTAATTTAAATTCATGGCAATAATGCATTTGCTATATCTTTTAGTATCTTTTGAGAAGACTGCCTGGAAATAAGAACTTAAGTGAGATGTTTTGTATTTTTTGCATTTCTTGAGTGCAGTTTTTGTTTTTTAGTAGCAATACAAATAAAATCCAAACATCCTGGACGTATCTGATAAAAGTTTGGTTGTTTATTTGGCAAGTGAATGCCTCAAGCACTTCATTTGTACCACTTTGAAACTGGATTGATTGATAAACACAAACTTTAATTCTCCTATATTTAAAGAAGTATCAATACTCTATGACTGTTTAATTCCCCTCGGTAATTACTATGAACATTTTTAGGATTTACTTGAAAAATATTTGTCTGTTTGAATTAGAATGCCAAGCAATGTTTATTAATATACTGTTCAGTGTGATACTTTACAAAAACACAGTATTGTAATTGCTTTATGTAATTGTGCCCTGGTAAGGGATTCTTTTTTAAGTTGGGGGAAAAAACAAAAAGTTTAATGAAACACCTTCAAATATGGCCATTGTTCTTACAATTTAACTGTTCATGTAAGTCTTCTGCCTGAAGGGGAATATTGGTGCAGCCAAGATATCTGTAGAATTAGTCTATGTATATTAGTGTAAATATAATCTCATTAGAGATATGCCTACCTATAAAGGATCTTAATTTTTATTTATTTATTTTTTCAAATACTGGCCAATCCCTGAAGGAAAATGCCTGTGTGGACAGTTGCCAGTTATAAAAATCATTATTTAGATTGAAACCCAGAGCATTCACTCCCTGTGTTTATTACTTGTACTTACACAATGACATTTGATGAAGTTGTTTCTTAATAATTAATTCAGATATTCACATTCAATTTGAAATATTCCTTCCCTGAAAATAAAGACTTCCTTGAAGAAAGTAAATGATTTGAACAAGAAAAACATGTAAGAAATGTGTGCATATATTATAGATAGAGTAAATATATATGTCATATGTAGTAATATATATAGTATTAAAATATACTAAGAATTTCAAGGTGTTAGGGTGAAAGAGATAAATGAAACAGGTCTTAAGCATGCTGAAGGGTAATATATTTCACTGTTTAACTTACAAAGCATGTACTTTGGTCACCTCAGAATTATTTGTGATCATTCAGAGACCATGTAGAAAAGTATACCATGGTAAGATAGATTCAACTCTAATATTGGTTCTACCCTGCGAAAAAGAAAAATAAAGGAAAGAAAGGATGGGTGGGGTATACACTTCCATGCCATGATTCCCACGTCGTGTGGGATCAGTGCCGCATAAACATGAAACAACTTATTTAAGCTATAAATTAGTCAATAAGCTCATCTTTAAGTGTAACTTTGATACATTAATTTCTTCAATTTGAGTGTCAGTAATATACTTTATAACTTCTGCCTGAAACTGAGAAGATATTGGAACACCCACACTTTGACTATTCTTTCACTTTCACTAATTACCCTAAGTGTGTCATGGGAAACAAAAGAGGAACAGAAAATCAACCAGGGAATGCTGCCTTGCCTGCCAGTTTGTGGTGTTCTTGCTTTTGTTGTTTTCATATACACTCTGACTGTACTTTCATAACGTATCATAAACCCATAGAAATATTAGATGGATTCTTAGAACCAAAAAGGTAGTCCTCATTTTTATGTTCTAGTAAATGTAGACACATTCGAATGCCTTAACTACACACATAAGACAAAGTCTCTTTGCCAAAAGTGCAGAGCAAGTACTGAAGTTTTTCCAAGAGGAAAAAAATCTACTATTAAGACTATTTGTTCATGCTTCTGTCAACTGAAATAAATGCACAGCCTAAAAATTTAGAATTATGTTTTATTTGGCGGACATTTCTGAGATCTCGAACCGTTTGAGCCCAGGATGACACTCTCAGATCGCTCTGAGGGACTGTTTGGAAGGGGTATGGGAGGAGCTAGGATATGTAGGAGTTTTACAACAAAGACCAGGTAGTTGGAACATTTAAAGATTACTTGTTAACCAAAGAAAACCAGGCATCTCAAGAAGTTAAAGAATTTAGTGCTTTTCTATGTATGGGAGAAAACAAACATTTGAGCTCATTAAATTCATTCCTTTGACAAGCACCTAGCTATCTAGGGCCAGTATCTTGTCCTTTCTTGTTCTGAGTCCCCTCAGAGGGCACCACTGTGAGTTGCTGCAGAGGACAGGCTGCAGGCTTGTCTTCACTGGGGGGTGGCAGTAGCCGCTGATGACTTGATGGTTTCAGCATTATTTGTTTACTCATACAGTTTAGCAGTATTTTTCGTTCACACTTCCAAGGTGTCTAAGGAGTTTAGTTTTCAGCTTTTTATGTATTTCTATCAAATAGGAATATGAATTGGTCATTCCAGTGGTTAAGAGTAGCCATGTCCATTTCTTCCTTGCTTGTCTATATTTTGTTGAGTATTTTGTTCCGGAAATTTTTCATCTACATTGAAAATCACTTGATTGGAGTTAAGCAGCCTATTCCACAACACTCAGAAGCTGATTCCAGCAATTATTGTACATCTTAACACACACACAGACACACAGCCTTCATCTCATCTCTTACATCAGTGTTGTACAAATTGAATGGGTGTTCAACTAATGACTTGTGGAAGAAGTGTCAGCAAATGTACTTTCATCAAAAGACTAGATATATAGCAATTTTTTCCACCGTTTTCATTATTTTTTAAAGTTTCTACTGATTATATACCATCTCTTGCATGAAATTGCCTTTGAACTGATCAGATGTGATGGACTTAATTATGTCCTTAAACCATCTCAAACCTGATCATAGGCACAGTGAACCTGCTAGAGATGAATGGCCAAGACTTAAATGACCTTGCTGCCTTCTAAACTCTTCTTTTGATCGTGGACAGAGTTGATATATTCTTGCTCTGGGATATAACTATGTACAGATTTATAAAAGTTTGTTAAATGAAAGTTGAAACCACTGTATCCAATTTACTAGAAAGGACATCAATTTTCTGGTTAATTATAGTCTGTTAGAAAAGCTTGAAAGATCAAGTGAAACTTCACAATTATCCTACTAGTACTTAATGAAGAGCTTATCATCTGTGGCTAAAGTCAGGTCTACCATTCTTTAATCTTTCTCTTCTTTGTTTCCCTATGTTCTCTGTTCTCTTTCTCATAAACCACTGCTGTATACCCTTTGAATCCAGCTACGCTTCCCTATTCCCTACCACCACTACCTCTCTGCTGCTTCCTGCTTTTCTCCTCTGTCTCCCATGTTCCACTTACCCTCTTGTGTCCCCTGCATTTTTGTGTTGTTGTAGTTTAAGTGGTTTAAACATGTGTTCTCCCTGGTTATCCTATTTACCTTTGGTATGAATTCATCACTCTTAAACTAGTGTAATGTATTAGCACTCAAAACTTTCATTACCATGTTTCCTATTGGAAACTTGCTACTCAAAGTATGACCTGTGGACCAGCAACTTGGACATCACCTGGAGACTTGTTAGAAATGCCAAACCTCAGACCTCTCCCCTGTCAACTGAAATAAATGCACAACCTAAAAGTTGAGAGTTATGATTTATTCGGTGGACAATTCTGAGGACTCAGCCCAGGATGACAGCCTCTCAGATCGCTCTGAAGGACTGCTCTGAAGACGTAGGGGAAGACCTAGGATATATAGGAGTTTTACCACAAAGACCAGGTAGTTGGAACATTTAAAAGATTACTTGTTAACTAAAGAAAACCAGGCATCTCAAGTTAAAGAATTTAGTGCTTTTCTATGTATGGGAGGAAGCAAACATTCAGGCTCACTGAATTCATTCCTTTGACAAGCACCTAGCTATCTAGGGCCACTATCCTGTCCTTTCTTATTCTGAGTCCCCTCAGAGTGCACCATTGTGAGTGGCTGCAGAGGCCGGGCTGCAGGCTTGTCTTCCCTGGGGGGGTGGGGCAGCTGCTGATGACTTGATGGTTTCAGCATTCTTTGTTTACTGATATGGCTTGCAGTATTTTTCATTCACACCCCAGACCTTGAATCAGAATCTGGGATTCAACAAGATCCCCAGGTCATTGGAGTGCACTTGAAAGTGTGAGAAGCAGTGTATTAGAACACATTTCTATATAGTAAAATACCATTCAGAAAGAGTTTACAAAACAGTGCTAGTTATTTGTAATTTAAAGGGGAAAGAAAGGCTAAACAAATTTAGTCTTTTTTTCTTTTACAGTGGAAGTTTTGTAATGACAGGTATATTCTTCTTAAGTATTTAATAATATTCTTAAATCTTTAAAATATTATAATATTAGCTGTTATTCTAAGAAGATTTTTAATCAGTGAGTACTGAAAATATTAAGATGTGTCCTATATATACAAGCTAAGGGCACAGGTGAAAATGAGGCTTCTATTATATCCTGCAAAGTCTGCAGGTCATAAATTTTATTATGCTTATGTTTGGGTGATAAAACAATACATTTGAGTATTAATAATAATTTTAGGTAGTCATTGTGGAAAGTTTATAATTTGACAACAGTATGCAAAACATTTTGTGGAAGTTAGCTTATTTAGCGCCTACAACAAGTTTACTAGACAGCAACATTATAATTCTCATTTTCAGAAGAGGAAACTGAAACCAAGTTTCATCGGCTTATCAGTAGCAGAGCAGGGATTTAAACTCAAGTCCATCTGATGCTGGAACATCTTGTTGTAAGCTTGTTGTTATACTGCCTCCTTTAGTGGATAATGCACAATTTGGTTCATTAGTTGATTACTAATAACCAGATTAGCAATTAAAAAAACATTGTAGCATAGTAGCAGCAAATTCTAGACATCTGTAATGTTTTCAGAAAGAAAGGTTGGTATTCTTTCAGTAATCATAGTGGAATAAATAATCTTCCTTTATTTTAGCCTTTTTACATTAGATGTAATCCCTCCACAACTTCTAAAATCCTCAAAACATTTCACTAATGTATTACTATTTATTTATATATTTTAAAATACCTTTGTAATTATTTGCGTATCAGTTTTTCTTCCTACCAGTATAACATGATAGTTAGGCCCTTTGTTCTGGAGTTTAGCTCTCTAGGTTCTCATCTGGGTTACAGCATTTATAAGATATGGGACCTCATACATATTAGCCTTCTCTACTTCAATGATCTCATCTTTTAAATGAGAATGTAAAAGAGCATCAATCTCACAGTTTTGATTTGAGGTTTATGTTGGATAATTTACGTGAATTGCTTCACACATTGCTATACAAAAATTAAGCACTTGTTTCTATTAATATTATTAAATATTCATGTCTTGAGAATAGAGATTTTATCATATACATTCTTGTATATACCTGTTCTCGCATATGATGGGTAGCTTGGGTTCATGTGTTCAGCTGTAAGCTCCAGAAAATGTATAAAGATATATTTTTCTCATATGTAAAGAAATCCAGAAGCACGCATCAGAGCACTGATGTGCCACTAAGAATCCAAGTTTCTTCCATCTTTCCATACCACCATTTTTTGGTTTGTGGGTCTTATCCTCATGTTCACAGAATTGCTGCAGGAAGCCAGATATTGTGCTCACATTCCACAAAGGTAGGAGGGAAAGGAGCAAAGGAAGAAATGAAAAGGCTGAGTGCAGAATATTTCCTGAGTCTATCTATGGTAAAATCTTTCCTTGTATTCCTATCAAAGGGTTTCTGCTTGCATCTTCTTGGCAAGAAACTGGGTATCTCACTACCCTTAGCTGCAAGAAAGTCTAGGAAGGTAAATATTTTAGCTTCCTATCCCTTATATAAAGGGAAACAGTGGAGAAGAGGGTCCTGAATGCCTTCAAGGTAACTGATCCAAAAGACCCAGTATAGTACTCATTAATCAGTCACTCAATGAACCAGAGAAAAAAGTCAACATGTAACCCTTTAAATAGAACACATCAAGCCTTTTTATATAAAATGAAATCCATATATATTTAAATATGAATGATTTCCTTTATCCAGTCTTTTTCCACTAAAGTGTTTGAAGTAAGAAATGAAACTTTACACAGATAATTTATTTTGGCAGCGTTGCCATGGTGACAGGAAAAAAAATTGTCCCTAAAACAGACCCTGAGAAAAACTGCTCTTAGCAAATACTCGGAGGTGTTTCTGCTGCTACAGATAATCATAGGAGTTGCCAGAAATTAAAATGTGCAAAGGATAAGTACAAATCTTTCTCCTTTGCAATTCTGGAGAGATCCTGCATCCTTTCTAACCTCTATAGTCTTGTTGTCACGTTTTGGAGCTTTTTTCTTTGCAATTTCTCTGTAACAGCTCAGTTATCACTATTTCCATCTCTGTAACTGTTCATCCTTGTCAGTTGTGGATATGTGATTTCAGGAAATTCTTACCTGGCTTCTTTGTACTGACCAGTACTCCTTGAACCCATCCATCCATAACGCTGTTAGATGCTTCCCACCCCAGCCTCAGTTATTTTCCATGGGTTTTTTTTTTAATCTTGAAA
This sequence comes from Camelus ferus, assembly GCF_009834535.1. Lineage (NCBI taxonomy): Eukaryota > Metazoa > Chordata > Mammalia > Artiodactyla > Camelidae > Camelus > Camelus ferus. Next base: position 27,775,346 of record NC_045732.1, read on the forward strand.
GCCATCAATAGGGTGTACCCAATGCAGTGATCTCACTGTTATTCCCCTTTCCAGACCCTAGTAGCTTTACATTCGTGAAGATCATCTCTTTTCTATTTGCACAAAAAATGTTCCTCATTCTCCTTTTAAAGAGATACTCTTGACCGAGATTGTTTCATTAATGCAAGATGACTTGAACTAAACTGACTCCACATTAAATTTTTCTGTCCATTCTTTCCTCCTTGTCACATGTCTTTACTGATTAATTTGGAGCATTAAGTGTGTGCTAGACCTTTTTGCTAATAAACAAAGGATTTATGGAAATGAAGAACTTAAGGTGTGTTCTCTATTGGGGAGGAATGATTTTATACTGCTATTAGGATACCCTTTAGTATTTTTGAAGTCTTCAGTAGTTGTGGTTGATCAAGTGCCTCACTCTCCCCTTCTTCCCCACAGCCAACAAATACACATACACACACACTAAAAGTTTCTTAAGATCATGAAAGATTCATTCTACCTCTATTTCAATTACATCCTCTACCACAAACACACAATAGGATCCTAATGAAAATTAGTTTTTCTAAAATACTCAGGAAATATCTGAAAAAAGTGTAATGGAGTGAGATTAGGATATGTATTTTCTTGACTTGTGAGAAGATAACACAACAAAATATCGTATAATGTGATTCAATAAAGATTCATGAAAAATATATTTTTAAACTGGGGAAATTAAAAATGGACATTAGGAATCCTTCTCTGTGTATGTATATAGTGTGATACTATTGTATAACTTGGTAGTGTTGTCAGAGAATAGGTTTTTGCCTTGTGCAGGAAAGAATTCAAGAGCAAGGCATAGTAAAGTGAAAGCAAGTTTATTTAGACAGATACACACTCCATAGACCGAGTGGGGTCTGTCTCACTGAAAACAGCTTAGGAGATACTTACTTCATAGGCAGAATGTGGGCCATCACAAAAGGGTGAGAAGGGGAGAGACTGAGAATTGTTTGGTGTTTAGTGTAAAGCAAAAGTAGATACACACCCCACAGACAGAGTGTGGGCCATTTCAAAAGGCAAGAGAGGGAGTGACCACGAGGTACAGAGCTATTAGTTTTTATGGGCTTGATAATTTCATATGCTAATGAGTAGGAGGATTATTCCAACTACTTTGGGGAAGGGGCAAGGATTTCCAGGAATCAGGCTCCCGCCCACTTTTTGACCTTTTATGGTCAACCTAGGAACTGTCATGGCACCTTTGGATGTGCCATGAGGCTCAAGGTCTACTGGAAGTCGAATCTTCCGCCATCTTGGTTCTAACCAGTTTGTCCCATCCTCAATGGCTGTCTCACTCCTTCAGTGGTTGTGCTTTGCACCCTTTCCTCTTATCTCAACAACAGACTAGAAATTCGAGCATAATCTGAGTAGAAAAGTTGTTATTCCTCGTTCCGTGTTTTTTCAGTATGCCATGTTTTTCAAATTCTATCAAAAAATATAAATAAATAACAACTTATATTTTTTCTATTTGTACAGAATTTTATTATTCCATATTTTCTTGTTTCTCTTGCAACATCTTACCTTTGTTTTTTTGTTTGTTTGTTTGAAATACATACTCACCACTGTTCAGTTATTATGCCTACATTGTTTTTTGCTCACCAAAGGATACTAGGTACTATAAAAAAAGATACAACTCAGTATCTCAGTTCATGGTCAAACACACACATAGAGTATCTCCTTTTGTTACCAATCCAAACTCCAGTCTGCTTGCCTGATATGCAGAGAAGTTAATCTACTGATAGTGGGTTGTGGTAGAGGAAAGTGTAACATTTATTTGCAGGCTGCCAAGCAAGGAGAACAGGCAGCTTATGTTCAAAAGACATGAACTCTCCAATGGCTTTTAGAAAATGGTTTTTAAAGACAGTGATGGGGCTGAGGGTCTTAGGATGCTTGATCAGCTCGTGGACCTTCTTCTGATTGGTTGTTGGTAAGGTAACAGGGTGATGTTTCAGGAATATCAATCATCAGCCTGATTCCAACCAGTCTAGGGTCTGCGTGCTTGTGGTCAGCATGTAGTCACCATTCTCTACCAGGTTGTGGGGAGGGGTCTTAGTTTCTGTAGTAGAACGCAAAGGCATGCATCAGATTGTTACCTGTATCCCTTCAGGAGGAGCTAGGAGTCCTGGGATTCTATTGTTCTAATTATTAACTGCTTGAGTCTGCTCTTTAGAACTCAAGGAAGGCCTCAGAGACTAAAGCCTTTTTTTCCTACAAACAAGAATGGGGGACACAGAGGGTCTTTTGTACTGGAAGGTCCCACAGGTTCCTCCTTGGTTTCAATCCCTCCTTTTATACTCCTTAATCCTGAGGGGAACAGAGGTGAGACAAAAAGGGAATAAAGTTACAGACAGATTAATCATAAACTCAGTAAGGGAACTCAGTATTCAGGGGAATTAGTTTCGCTTTTTATTTTTATTGTATCATTGTTAATTTATTAGTTTTGTTAAGTTTCGCTTTTATACTCTTGGGTGAAAACTGAATGCTCATGATGATGCAGGAAAAACAGATGTGGGGCGTGAGGAGGGCCGTGTCCCAGGCCTCAGTTGAGACTCTGGGACGTGCCCTGTCAGTGTGGGTCCTTGGCTTCGCGTAGCAAAGAATTCAAGAGCGAGCCACAGCTGAGTAAAGGTAGATTTCTTTAGAGATACATCAAAAGGTAAGAGACACGCCACGATGTGGGGGGATTGGGTGCTCAGATTAGAGTAAAAGTAAGTACACACTCCATAGACAGAGTGCAGGCCTTCTCTGAAGAGGGAGGGAGAGAGGGGCAGCGGTGGCCCTGAGGCGCTGTGTTGTTTTTGTGGGCTTGGTAGCTTCATATGCTAATAAGTGGAAGGACCAGTCTAACTACCCTGGGGAAGGGGCTGGGATTCCCAGGAAGTTGGCCATTTCCCACTCTTTGACCTTTTGTGGCTAGCCTTGGGACTACCAGGGTGCCTGTGGGCCTGTTATTCACCATTTTAATATTACAATGGGTGTATAATGAAGCTCAAGATCTACTAGAAGTTAAATCTTTCATCATCCTGAGCCTCAAGGCTACTGGGGGTTGAATCTTTCACCATTTTGATGCTAATTGCTGTAGCATTCCTCAAATGGCTGTGCCCTGCCCCCTTCCTGTCTAAATGAGGTATTCTTTTAAGTGAACATATAGTTATTCAAGTCAAACTCTAAGTGAATTTTTTTCATCTTATTTAAGAGTAAGTTGTTTTTTTCTTCCATAGTCAGGTAATCTTTCTCAGTGATCTGTAACGTTTCCCAAGAAGTTAGAATCTTTTCGAGTCTGAATCTTAAATTATTGTTTTTTCTCTGTTGGCTCAAAGATCTCACTCTTTGGAATTACAAAACCCTTTCTCTTATTGCTGAGAGCATTTAATGTATGCAAACTTACATTTGGCTTGAAAGCATTTTTAAAAATAAACTTTTCAAGTTGGAATGTTCTTACTGAATTCAAGCTTTTATGATGCTGTTTGATTTGGCATATGTTCCTTGTGATATCGGCATTGAAAACACTTTGCATTTGAGAGACTTTCCCTGCCTTATTGGGACATTTCAATTCAATTTATAGTTATCAGTAGGAAAAGGAAGAAAACATTTCCATCCAAAAGAGGTTTCAGTAGAATTTAGCAGTAAGTACTTTAAAAAGAACAACAGCATCAACCTTGAACCTTTGCCCACTTTTTTAAAACAAAGAAACATTTTAAGACTATCTCTTTCTTTTTTAAGGATCCACAGAAGGAGATGTCTTCCCAGTCTATTTGAGAATCTAGTTGTCTTTTCCTTCAGGAAAGTTTTTTTTTTTTCCCTCTTACCTGAACCATTTACACTCAATTTATCACATAGTGTTGACTGAAATGAATGCACAAGCTAAAAGCTGAGAGTTCTGTTTTATTTGGCAGACATTTCTGAGGACTCGAACCTCTTGAGTCTGGGGTGACAGCCTCTCAGATGGCTCTGAGGGACTGCTCCGAAGAGGTAGGGGAGGAGCTAAGATATATAGGAGCTTTACAACAAAGACCAGGTAGTTGGAACGTTAAAAGATTACTTGTTAACTAAAGAAAACCAGGAAACTCAAGTTAAAGAATTTAGCGCTTTTCTGTGGATGGGAGGAAGCAAACATTCGGGCTCACTGAATTCATTCATTTGACAAGCACCTAGCTATCTAGGGCCAGTATCCTGTCCTTTCTTATTCTGAGTCCTCTCAGAGGGCACCACTGTGAGTGGCTGCAGAGGGCTGGCTGCAGGCTTGTCTTCACTGGAGGGTAGTGGTAGCCGCTGATGACTTGATGGTTTCAGCATTCTTTGTTTACTGATACAGTTTGCAGTATTTTTCATTTACACCTTTAATGCTAAAATATTGTCTATTGGTTTAATACTAGGATCCTTCACAGAGAGTGTGTTTCTATCAGGATGCTTTTGGCTTCACAGAATAGTTTTTTTTTTAGGGGGTTAGAACTTGAGAATGGTTACTGTTTACCTACAAGGAGCCTGAGGGTAGGTGTTTCCATGGTTAGAAAGATATACATACCATAGGTAGACAGCTCCCTGATTCTTCACAAATGGGAGACATCAGGAAAATTAGCATATAATTCAACAAACAATCTTACCGAGACCACAGGAACTCCCTTTTTACTCTATTGTAGTCCTTAACCCTCTAAAGGAAGCTACTGTTAGACTTGACAACGTAAGTTATTTTTCTCATTTTTGTACCTTTTATAAATGGGATCACACATGATGTACTGGCTTCTTTTGTTCAGTATTCTGCTTGTGAGATTTACCCATGTTGTTGCATGTAACTGAAGATTGTTTATACTCATTACTGTGTAATATTACAGTGTGGGAAGTATGTACTTTATATATGAACTCTATTGTTTGAGTAGTTTCCATTTTATACATATTATTAATAATGTTACTGTCAGCATTCAATGTATGAGCATTTAGTGTATGTCTTTAGGTAAACGTAGGACCGCAGTTCTATTTGATATATATGTAAGAGAGGAATTACCTAGTTAGAAGGTATACATATGGTAAAGTTCAGTAGATACTGACATCTAGTTTTCCAGAGCAAGACATCTTTTTCTTCATTCTGAGGATCATATTTTAAATTTTGTAAATATATTTTCCAATCATCAGAGGGCAAAATATGAGCTAAAGTATGTGTGCAATGAATTGCACTTAATGGAAAATGAAGATATGAAAACTGGGGGGGATATGTTTATATTAGCTCACGGAAGAACATATTCAAATAAGCAAAGAACTGTACCTTGAGTGTATTAGAGAGAACAGATAAAGCCAGATTTTTGAAAAATGACCTAGTTTTTTCCTCCTCTCTTTAAAAGAATGTGATAGGTCATTGAGGGGAAAATAAATCCTTGTCATTTTGGAAAGCATACCTGTTCTTTTTTTGTAGAAAATAAAATCCACCTATAAAACATGAAGATTGAACTTGGAGTAGATCACGGGAGATAACTTTAGCCACCCAAACACTGTGTTTTTTCCCCCTTCTTTTTACAGTTTTTCTAAATCATTAACTTAAAATATTTATAGGTATATTCAAGTTTCCTGTATTTCACTTTTTAGTAATGTTGGATTATTTCAGTATATCTGATCTTGTTGTAAGAAACATCAAAGGATTTGATATAAATTTTAATAGATCTTCTATAAACCAATTCCATATTGTGTGTAGAGGAACAGACTAGCTCGTCTTTTGCCTATGAACCTTTCCGGGGCCAAGGGAGGTGTTTACTGTGAGGATAAAATGCTGGTTTGTCCTTAGGTTGATTTAGCTCAAATTTTTCAAGAGAAATCTTAGTTCAGTGATACTCTTAGTTTATCTCTCACTGTCAAAAAGACTCCTTCAGTGTCATTTTACGTGAGAAAGTCAAATGGTACACTGATACATTGGCTTGAAGAAACTGTAGATCAGTTTGGTTTGATGAGGAAGAAAAATAATTTCCAATATTAAGTTAGACTGAAAAGAAATATAAAAGAGTTTTACTGGAAGATTTCTGCCTTTTATCCTTTTAAGGTTTCATAGAACTATTATAAGAATATTCCATTTTGTCTAAGATTTCTTTTAAGCAACTTCCTAACCCTTAAGGTGTTTATCTTAGGCTTCATGCTCTTCAGCTGTATTGTCAGAAGTCTTTGTTTAAAAAAGCCTTTGGTAAAATTCTTTAAGTTTAAATTTAGGCCCCAACAACAATAATGGCAGTGACAACAACAATGTACTTAATATTGCTGCCTTTCTTCATGTAATAATCACTTCCTCTTATACCTCTCCTTAATGGTGGTGAGCCATTTTTTTTAATCCTTTTCTAAAATGAAGTTAAAGAATAGTGTGACATAAATCTTATATGTAGGCTCTGATTTTTAAAGAATCTTTAGTTTTACTTCAGTTGGTCCAAATATAGAAACTACCGCCTCCTGTTCCCCTCTCCTCAATTAGCTTCCAATGGTCTGGAACTTAATGATTTTACCTCATGTGATTCTATTTGTTTGTAATCCTATATTCAACATTGTACTGAAGTCTGTTAAACATTGATAAGCCGGTTTTTATGCAGCAGGTCCTCAGAGAGCATTGCACTAAAATGCTGTAAAGACTGGATTAGGTTTAGGTATTGTAAGGTGGTTTCGAGACATTTTCCTAGTGTCTGTTCTTCCAAAGGTGCCAAATCAACTTGGCCTTGATTTAATATTGCTAAAATTGTAATGCTGAGCTTACTTGGAGCTTTGCGTACTTCAAAATGAGTTTTTCTAGGAGTGATTTAACAAATAGTTCTATTTTTTTAACTACTGCGGAATACAGTGCACACATGGGACATTATTGTGTAGTTGCTGCGAGACACCGAAGTCTTTGCCAAAATCGTAAGTTCCTTTCACTGCTATTCTAGTTATACCTTCTTCTGTTATCTCTTGCCAGGATTCTAAACAGCCTCATCTGATACTGGTTTTATTTAGGAAGGAGAGTTGTGTTGTGTTTAATTTCTTCTGGGCTGTACAGAATTAAAATCATCCTGTCTTCCAGAGATAACCGCTATTAACATTTGAGAATATATCTTTCCCATATATGTGTTCTATACATAGACACATATTTTGAAAGTTAAAATGATATTGTGCTTTGCAGGTTGTTTTATAACTCACTTTAAACAATGTTTTATTATATTTCATATACACAAAATGCACATATGTAAGAATATACATATACATAAAAAGAATAATAAAATAAACACACCCCATAACTGCCACCAAGCTTACAGAATAGTACAATGCTTTGAAGTCACATGTATCCCTATGAAATATTAATCCTTTCCTTCTCTTGCAAAGATAACTGCTCTTCTTAATTTTGTATTTATCATCCTCTTAATTAAAAAAAGTTTCAGTATGTATATACATATACACACATATAGGTAACTTACACACTGAATAGTTTTGTGTGTTTTTCAACTGTATATAAATCTTATAATGCATGTAATCTCATCTGACTCATTTGTTATTCAACATTTTCTCTGAGGTTCCTCCCAGGGACAAGTACAGCTGTAGTCGCATCTTTTTGACTGTTATCTAGTATTTAGTATTCTATGATGTAAACGTATGGCACTTCATAATTATGCTCTTGTTGATGGAAAGTGGCTTGATCTCAGGGTTGCTCTAACAAGCAATATTCCTATGGAAAATTTTGTACATGTCTCCTGGTGCACAAGAGCAAGAATGTCTTCAGAGCCAGCGACTAGGAATCAGATTGATGGGTCATCTTACCTGTGCACAAACTTCAAGATGATGCAATACTCTTTTCTAAAATGGTCCACAAGTAACTCTAAAACCGTATTTCCACACTTATACTAACCCTTAGTATTCTCTAAAGCCGCAATAAAATGTCTCATTCAGTTTAGATTTTCCTAATGAATACTGTTGTTGAATAATGTTCTACATTTATCACTCCTGTCTTTTGTGTGTGGTTACTGTTTGTCCTTCATTCTGTATGATAATTTTTTCAGTTTTGTATTGATTAATGTCTTTTCCCTGTTTGTGGGTTGTATTTTCACCTTATTTATGGTATATTTTGAAAATTAGAAGCTCGTACTTTTAACATAGTCATGTTTATTAATCTTTTCCTTACGGTATGTGCTTGAGTCTTGTTTAAAGAATTCTTCCCTACCATAAGATCATACACATATTATCCAATATTTTCTTTACAAATTATTAAATTTTTTCTTTACACCTTTAGATCTATAATCCATCAGGTGTTGAATTTTTTAATGTTGTGAGAGAGTGATTTGAATTCTTTTTTTCCAATATGAATAGTTATCCCAGCACCTTGTCTCCAATAATATATTCTTTCTGCGCTGAACTGCAATAGTAACTCCTGTCCTATATCACATGTTTTAGAATAAAGCCAGTTGCTATAAAAAAATACTCCCCCACATTTCAGTGGCCTAATACAGTGTAGCTGGTTCTGGTCAGTGTTTTCCTCCTCTTGATCATTCAAAGACCCAGTCTCCTTCCTTCTTGTGTTGCCACCATCCTCTAGGATATTATGTAGTCTTCTGTAGAAAATGGAGGAAGAAAGGGTAGAGAGGCATGTCAACCTTTTAAACAACTTGATCTGAAGATGATCTTATTGCCACTCATATTCCCTTGGCAAAAACCTAGTCATGTGGCTGTACATAAAGATGCTGGGAAACATTGTTCTCTGATGGACAGCAGTTTCCCAGAGGTGTTTCTTTTATACAGAAGAAGAGTTTGATTTTGTGATGCTCAGCTGACTATCTCAGCTGTAACACATTTCTGTGTGTGCATTGATCTCTCCCTGTCAGGGAATGCAAGTCCCTCCACCTTGTTGATCTTCCATTGTGTCTTAGCTATTATTTGTCCCTTTGTCAAGTATCACAAAGAAAAATTGACTATTTTAATTGGAAAGCATTGAATCTATGGATCAGTCTGGAAGGAATCAGTATATTTGCATAATGAGCCTACTTACCCAGTAGCACTGTATCTCTCTCTTCACTTATGTGGGCTTCAATGTCTCTCAGTATCCTTTATAATCTTATTTTAAAAAGTTGTATGTAACTTGTTTAGATTTGTTTTAGGGATTTTATTTTTTAATATATTATTTTTGTTCATATTATAAACTATCTTTTCCCAAACTTTGTTTTCTGTCTGTTGCCAGTATATACACATACAATTGATTTTTTTATAAGTCTTGCTTTGACTTGATTTGTTACTAATCCCAATAATTTGTGTTCAGACTTTTTGAGTGGGTTGTATGTGGAAATCATGTATAAATGAATAACAATAGGGTTTATTTTCTTTCTCATTTTTATCTTTTCTTTGGTTATTTAACTGAATAGAAGTGGTGACAGACATCCTTGATTTGTTCCTGACATGAGGAAATTATTTTGACCTTTTGTTATCAAATATAATGTTTGCCATAGATTTTTGCTTATGATGCATTGTATCTGTTGTAATATATTACAAGATTCTGTTTGTTTATATTTTGTTTAGGAATTTCCATCTGTGTTCACAAGTAAATTTGGCCTATGACTTTTCTTATACTATCCTTCTTAATTTGCTCTCAAGATGATACTGGCTTCATTCTGAGGTTGATATTTTCCCATTTCTGTTTCCTGATAAAGTTTCTGTAAGTTTGGAATCATCTGTTCTTCAAAAGTTTCGTAGAACTCACCCATAAAACCATTTAAGCCAGGTGTTTTTTAAGGAGATATTTAACCGCTGATTTTGTTTCACTAATGAGTTAAGAAAGCTTCAGTTTTTTTCATTTCTGCTTAGGTAAGTTTTTATAGCTTCTAAGTTGTAAGAAATTTCTTTAGTGTATTTTAGCTTTAAGTTTATAAGCATAGTTTTTTTCATTGAAGTATGGCTGACTTACAGTGTTACATTAGTTCCAGGTGTACAACATAGTAATTCAGTATGTTTATAGATTATACACCATACAATGTTATTATAAAATATTGACTATATTCCCTATGCTGTATATTGCATCCTTATAACTTATTTATTTTATACCTAGTGGTCTGTACCTCTTAATCTCCTTCACCTATTTTACCTCTCCACCACCCTTCTCCCCTCTGACACCTGTAAGTTTGTTCTCTATATCTATGAGTCTGCTCCTATTTTTTGTATTTGTTCATTCTTTTTTATGGCTGGGTAATATTCCATTGTGTGTGTGTGTGTGTGTGTGTGTGTGTGTGTGTGTGTGTGTGTGTATCACATCTTCTTTATCCATTCACTTGTTGATGGAAATTTAGTTTGCTTCCATATCTTGGCTATTGTAAATAATTCTGCTGTGAACATTGGGTGCATGTATCTTTTCAAATTAATGTTTTTGTTTTGTTTTGATAAGTACCAGGATACCAGGAGTGGACTTGCTGGATTGTATTTATTTTTAATTACTTGAGGAACCTCCATACTGTTTTCCATGGTACTATACCAATTTAATTCCTACCAACAGTGCTCGAGGGTTCCCATTTCTCTACACTTGTTATTCCTTGTCTTTTTGATGTTTGCCATTCTGGTTGATGTGAGGTGATATCTCATTGTGGTTTTGATCTGCACTTCCCTGATGGCTAGTGATGTTGAATATCTTTTCATGTGCCTGTTGAACAACTGTATATCTTCTTCGGAAAAATGCCTATTCAAGTCCTCTGCCCATTTTTTACTTGGATTATTGTTTTTTTAAAAATATTGAGTTGTATGAATTCTTTATATATTTTGGGTGTTAACTCCTTATTGGACATATGATTTGCAAATATCTTCTCCCATTCAATAGGTTGCCTTTTCGTTTTCCTGATGGTTTCTTTCACTGTGCAAAAGGTTTTAAGTTTGATTAAGTATGTAGGCATACATTTAAAATATCTCTTGTGAATATATGCATGCCTCTTCCATTTTGTTTGTGTCTTCTTTCCTTTTGTCCTGATCAATTTTCTATGCAGTTTTAAAATTTAATTCTTCTCTTCAAAAATCTTGGCTATTTTGATCTTCTCTATTAATTTCTGTTCTTATTTTTATAGTTTTTTTCTAATGCTTTCTTAGGATTTATTTAGTTCTTGTTCTAACTGCTTATAATGTGTATTTAGTTTAATTTCTACTATAAATCTTAACGATTAAAAACTTCCTTCAAATACCTCAAGTGTTTTATTTATTTATTTTTAAGTGTATTTAAATTCCCTTTATGATGTGTTCTTTGAATCATGAATTATTTAGAATTACATTTTAAAATTTCCAGATATATTTTCTAATTATCTTTTTGCTATTTCTAACTTGATTGTATTATATGATATCAAATTTTTTAAATTTGCCAAGATTTTCTTTATTGCATGGTGCATGGCAACCTTTTGTGAGTGTTTTATATGAGCTTAGGAAGAATATGTTAGACACACATTTGGGAATTTGATTTTTACATGTTTATTAAATCAGGCTTGTTAATTGGGTTGATGGGAACTTCTGTGTGTGTGTTGAAATCTCCCACTAAGCTTCTGGATTTCAGTAGTTATCCTGTAATTCTTTCAGGCCCCTTTACCCTTTATATATATGGAGGCTATTTTAAGAAACTCAAAGGTTAGAATAGTTTTATTCATTTTGAGATTGATCCTTTTATTACGTAGTGACCCTTTTATTGCTAATAATGCATTTAGTTTAAAATGTCTTTTGTCTGATACATTATTATATAGTTATCTTAGGTTTCTTTAAGTTTGTATTTTTTTGGCATACCCTTCTATTTTATCCTCGAGCTTTGTGCTCCTTCTGTGTGTTTAGGTATGTCTCTTTCTGTCTCTTATAAACACAATATTGCCAGGTTAAAAACTATGCCTATCTATCTAGGTAGACACCCACTCTGACCGTGTTTGTCATTTAACTGGAGAGTTTAGTTCACTCATATTTTTATATATATTTCTAATAATTACTTTTATGTAGTTGACCCTTGAAAAACAAGGGGATTAGGGGCGCATACCATCTGTACAGTCGAAACTGAGCATGATTTATAGTCAGCCCTCGTATCCACAGTTCTGCTATTCAAGTCAACTGTACTTGAATTTACATGTAGAATAATATTTTCTGCTATTTACTTGCTTTGTCTTTGCTTCCCCCCCCCCCTTTTTTTTTTTACTGTATTCTTTGGTATTGCTTGAGTTTTATATTCTTATTCTAATTTTCCCTCTTCCATTTTGGAATTTGTGTACTCTTTCTATTATATTAGTGTTACCCTTAAAATTTTACTATGGGTTATTTTACAAACTAAAAATAAACATGTGTTTAATTTTTCTTCCAAAATGAAGTGAGACTCTTTATGATCAGTCACTTCTCATTTTACCTGCTTTTATTATCCAGTGTGGAGTTCTATTTTGTATACTTTAATCTTCAATTTTAGATATTACAGATATAGATTTATATGGTTAATTTATAATTAGTCACATATTTACCACATTTTATGTACCATTTCTAGAATGTTTAGATAGGAACTGAGACTTTATCCAGTAGGCAGAGGAAATTATGGACATGTTTAATCTGAGGAAAGACATGGCCAAAATGATAACTTTAGGGAGACTAATCTCACGCAGTTAAGAAAAGAATAGAATGAAGAAGAGATCAGAAATAGAAAGACAAATAAAAGGCTATCCCAACAGTTCAGCAATTTGGGACAATAATATGAGCTAGTGGGATGGTTAAGGAGAAAATGTAGAATTCAATAACTGGTTTGATGTGAAGTAGTGAAGAAAACAAATGGTGATGAGGTTTTTGAATCCAGATTATTAAAAGGTTAGTAGAAATATTAGCAGGTAGGAAAGTCAGAGGGAACTGCTACTTTGAGGAAAAAGAAATAGCAATGCCTTTAGCATATTCCAATGATACAATGGAGTTCCAACTACAACAGTACTTGCAAGATAAATTAAAAATGGGGAAATAGACATTATAGAGGTAAATGTGTACATGTAGTAAATATAGACAGATATGGGAGAGGGTGAATGTGCCAAATGAAAGTGC
>NC_045732.1:27788474-27823531 GCF_009834535.1 Camelus ferus
AGGATGATGAAAAATGTGCATAATAATATTATGTTTCTTCTGAAGACCGGGCTTAGTTTAATCCCATGGACACTGCAGGTGACTTGACTGCCATACTCCCCTGTAAGTGCAGGGCCTGGAGCTGCATGGCACACCTTTGGTCTCCCTTGATGAAGAGCCCTGTGATGTTATTCTACCTTCATTGCTGTCTCTTTTTAAATTTCTCTTGATATCATTATCCATTTTATTATTATTATCATCATCAATTATAATGATTTTGCTGAATGCATTTTGTAATCTTTTTAAGATGAGTTTGAATGTGTATAAATTAATTAGTTCTTCCTTTAGTTGGAGAGATAGACTGATAGGATGGATAAATACTCTAATTACTGGTCCTGGGGCATTTTCCGTGGAAAGATTTCGCATAACGGCTCGCATTGCCTCTCTCTCTTTGTAATAAAATAACCTAATTAATTCTGAGGGTAACTTTCCTGGTGAAGTAATGAGCATATATTTCCTGCTAGGTCAGATTCCTAGGAGGTGGCAGACCTGGGATTAGCAGTCTCACACTCCACTTCCCTGGATAAGTCTCCGGGAGACCTACCAAAACCACATTTAAATCCCTGCAGTTTGGTAGGAGACCTGCCCAAAACACTTAAATCCCTGCAGTCTGGAGAATTCCAGACATTGAAGTTGTGGTTCAGATTCTAAAAGTTATTTCTGCAGTGAGTGGTTATATGAAAAGTGACACACCCTCCCCAGCAATGCCAGCTTCCCTGGGGAATACAAGGATCCCAGAGAGAACAGTCATACTCGGTGTTGTTTTCCTGCTCCAGATCACCGGCTCAGACCATGAGAAGGAAGACAAGTGACAAATCACTGAGTTTCCCCTCAGGTCTTGAAATATCAGCCTGGATAGCAAACAGTTCTGATTGCACATTTCAGAAGTTACTGTCCTTTTTTTTTTTAAATAGAGTAATAGACTATTTTTTAGAGCAGTTTTGGGGTCTACAGAAAAATTGGATAGTAAGTACAGAGAGTTCCTGTATACTCCATCTCTCTCTACCCCGCAGTTTCCCCAATTAACATCTTGCAATAGGATGGTAAATTTATCACAGTATGAACCAATGTTGATAAATTATTAACTGAAGTCCACAGTTTACATTAATGTTCACTTTTTGTGTTGTACAGTTCTGTGGGTTTTGACAAATGCATAGTGTCAAATACGATATCACACAGGGCAGTTTTACTGCTCTAAAAATCCCCTGTGCTTTACTTGTTCATTACTACCCCAACCCACCTTAACCTCTGTTAACCACTGATCTTTTTACTGTCTCTATAGTTTTTGTTTTGTTTTTTACCTTTTCCAGGATGTCAGATAGTTGGAATTATACAATATGTAGCCTTTTCAGACTAGCTCTTTCATTTTATGCCTTTAAATTTCCTCCATTTCTTTCCACGGTTTAATAGCTCATTTCTTTTTATCGCTAAATAAGATTCCATTGCAAGACTGTACCACAGATTATTTATCCATTCACATACTAAAGGGCATCCTGGTTGCTTCCAACTTCTAGCAATTATGAATAAAGCTGTGGTATACATTTGTGTGCAGGTATTTGTGTGGACATAACTTTTCAGCTTATTTGGGTAAATGCTTGGGACTGTGTTGCTGGATGATATGGTAAGATTATGTTTAGCTAAGTAAGAAAATGCCAAACTGTCTTCAGAAGTGGCTGTACCATTTTGCATTCCCACCAGCAATGAATGAAATTCCTGTTGCTCCACATCTTCACCAGCATTTGGTATTATCACTGTTGAGAATTAGTTGTTCTAATCAGTGGGCCATGCTTCACTTGTAACATTTAACAAATAGCAAATTTGTGTTCACAACATACATTTCCACTACTTACTAATGTATACCCCCCCTGGTTATATAAGATCATTGCCCTACTTATTTTTCTTCCCATCTTCTGCCCCTCCAGAGTTCACTATTCTCTCTTCTCTCAACAAGTCTATAGCTGGTCATGCTTGTCTTGTCAGTTCACTGTACTCCCACGTTCAAGTTCATGTCTTGTGTTTGCCTCTTTGGTATCTAGCAAAAACCCCAAGATGATCTTCCTTTCTCTCAGGACTCAAAAAGTGGCCTTAAGATGTCAATGACTCCTACTCTAACTCCATTTTCCTCAATGAGCCTCTTAGGCTTCTTTGTAATACTTTCTAATTTTCCAGGTCTACTGCCTATTTTTTGTTATGGAGAATTTCAAACAAACAAAAAACATGTAAAGAATAATGAGCCACCATGTACCTGTTATGCACCTCAGCAGTCACCAAAATTGCCAACCCATGGCCAGTCTTGCCCCATCCTCTCCCCTGTTCACTTTTCCCACTGTCGTTTTATTTTTGTAGAAAATCTCAGACATCATATTATTTTACACAGAGATATGAACATAACTTTCTTTCTAACATAAACTTAAAATGATTATCACACCTTAAATAATGACAGTAATTTCTTTTTGTCATCCAATAATCTAGACAATGTTCAAATCTAAGTTAGGATTCAGTAAGGTCTATGCATGTTGATTTGTTGATTTCATATTTTGTCTCTTTTAATTGATAGGATCCCTCTCCATCTTTTTGTCCTGTTGCAATTTTTTTTTGTTGAAGAATCAAAGTAATTTGTCCTATATATTTTCCCATAACCTGATTTTTACTGATTACATCCCTGAGACATAGTTTAACATTTTCTCTGTACTCTTTATTTCCTGGAAATCAGTAGAACTTTTATACAAGTTTGATTTATTTTGAAATGGCTACTATAACTTAATTTTTTGCTTTCTGTTAATGCCAGTTCATTACTGGTTCTCTCCTAATCTAACCCTAGAGGTCATACCAGCATATCAATTTATGCTAATCCTGAAATCTTTAGTAAAGGTTTAGATGAATTACGTAAAGACTTTCACAGTGTTGGACATTTAATTAATGAGATAGCTGGACTAGAACCCTGGACTCCAGACATTTAAATCAAATTCCCTTTCCCTCTAAGCATTCTCTTAGCTTTGTGAAAGTAGCATGCTCTTTATAAATTTTAAATTTCCTGCAGCAGCAAACTGAGGAGTGCATTTGCAGATTATTTTCTTTACTGTGTAATGTAGTTGTCGTAAAAAAAAATTACTTAAGTACTGTCACTGCATAATCGCTCAGCTTGTTAGTTCAAATGTTTGGGCTCTTCATTTTGACATCTAAATAGGCATCCTGATTAGGGTACTTGCTGTATGATCTGGAAGAAGTTACTGAACCTTGTTTCTCTGCCTGTCGGATGGGATTTCTATCAGTAATAACCTTCTGGAGTAGTTTTGGTTATTCAATAAAGATAATGTGTTGAAAATGCTTAGTACAATGCCTGGGGTATAATAGTACATGCTCAATACTATTGAGGAGTATGGGCAAGGGAAGTATTGTTAGAGGAAAAGTGAGGCACAGAGATAGGTTTGGGGGCTTGGTCTAATATTACATAACTGGTTTGTAATATATTTGTGCTTAAGGTAAGAGCCTGTCTGTCTCTTCTATAAGAGCTAACCCCATAAGTATCCCTAGATTTGTGAAAGCAGGAACCTTCTTAGGTCTAGGCTATGTAGAAGGAGCTGATGGTGAGTAGAATCTGAAGTTGATGATCACACCCACATTGTCAATTGCATACAGCCATACAATCCGTGTTCAGCTACTCCAGACAGCTTAACTGCTTACCTTGGCCTCAGCTAGACTAAGATTGTTTCAGTTTTGTTTAAAAAATTACACACACACACACACACACACACACATATATATGCATACACATACGGGGAGGGGGTTGTTGCCAAAATATATCAAATAAATTTCTTTTTTTTTCTCCTCTGTACAAATGTTATAATGTTGGTACAGTGTGCTTAAGGCATAATTCTTTATGGTAAAATTTAAGTGATAGAAATAACATCCACTACTATTTGGCTACAAATTACAAAGGCACTTCATAGAGATATTTTTCCCTTTTGAACCATACTTATCAACTGGTACCATAGCAGAATTAAGCTTAAAGTATTCTAAAATTTTCTTCTTTCTTCATTTAAGCTCTCCTGTCTAGGTAGTAGACGCATGTACTTTTTCCTTCTTAGTACCTCCTCTAGTTTAAAGAGAGCATATTTTAATTTTCAATGTCTATTCATGTAATGACTAATTTTTTTTTGGTTAACTCACATATCTAAAATCATAGATTATTTGAAAAATAAATAATTTCCAGTCTGTAGCTTCTTAAATGTTGTATGCATGATTAGCAAATACAACTGCTATTGGCTTGCCGAAGCTAAAAGTTAAAACATGATGATAATGTTGATGTAGTTTATGACTTTTTATAAGCCACTTTGCCCTTTGAAATTAAGTGTGCCAGAATCGACATAGTATATTGAATAGGTTACCCTAATGTTTTTGTTGACTTTTAACAAGAATTCTATAAAGCAACTGTGAAGTGTTATTTCTTTTAGCTTTTAACTTTTTCAGTAAAAATCACTGAAGCAATCTTAATTTGTACATCTAATTCTTCCTTAACATTTAAGTACATATATTCCTTCATGTGCTTCCATATCTTATTACTTTATATTTTCAAATGCACACACACAGGAGGCTGAATCCATAAGCTATTAGACTTTCTTTGAACTAACTAGAATGCATTAAAACACCCCCCTCAACCAGACATCGTTACTTTCAAAGCTGATTCAGCCTTTTTAAAAGTAATCTTTGATTTTATAATAAGAGAACTTGTCACCCATCAGTGCATGATGTCAGAATGACACTAGTGATTTCAGTAGGAAAAAAATGTCAGTGGTTAAATCTTGCTGGTCCACAGATAACTCTCCAGTTGCTAAATTGCATTTTAACATCATCTACAGATATTTAATAGGAGAATTGACAGTTGACAGTTGGGTAAAACTGTATCAATTTCCTGCAGTAATGGGATAATACCAGATTAACATTTAAAAAGACTTTAAAAAGACTATCGGAGAATTAAGAAATGTTGAAATGTCATTCTTAATCTCTAATATTTTGAACATTACAACTTTTTTTGGTGTTTAAATTATGAAGGCTGTGTTGAATAATAACAATAGGAGTTCTTCCAGCAGCAGCATGTAGGAGCCTTTAAAACACAATGTAAAATTGAGGAAAATCATTTCCCAGCCTGGCACCAGCTCCAGTCTCAAGCCAGTGTCAAGGAACTCTGGAAAGGGTGTTAGGTATTTTCTGAGTAAACCAGATTGCCCATCTCTTGCAGCCAGCTACAGAAGGGAGGCAGCAGTGATAGATTTCCACGCTCACCTATTTGCCCAGCATCCATTTGCAGTATGAGGGAGAAGAAAATAAATGCGTCCAAAAATCCTGGTGTCACAGGGGAAGTCCTTTTTTAAACTATCTTTTTGCCTTCAGAGAAATTTTTATGGAGCATGACAATAGCCAGGAGGGAAGAATGACAGGTGGTAAGGGAAGAGAAGTAGTCTCAAGTTACTAATGAGAAAAATAATAGAAAACACTAAAAAAAAAAAAAATAGGGCAGACATATTGAACAGAAGAATAATATTGTAATTTTTAATAGAACTCAATAATACACAATTCTGCATACTTTTTTTCCCCTCGCTTTATCTTATGGTTTCATCTTTACTCTCCATTTACCTCGATTTGTCAGTTCTTATTCTTATGTTATTGAATATATTTTTGTTAAGCTAGTTGCGTTAGCTTTTGTTTAGTTATACCGGGTTAATAACCCCAAACCTCGGTGCCTTTTAAATGACATTGGTTTACTTCTCTCTCATGTTACATGCCATGTGGCCGCTGTGATGATGTTCTATGTGTCTTCTTCATTCTTGGATCCAGGATAAAGGAATAACGACTATCTGGGACATGACATTTTCTTGGCATAGGAGAAAGAACAATGGTGGAAACATGAAGTGGATTTAAAAATTTATGCTTGGACATGACCTGAAAAAATAATATAATCTACTGTACCACCAAAATCATTTCTGAGATAAGATGTAGTATAGTAATATTAACTTTAAATTGATGTGTGTAAAGGGATACTATTAAGGTGGAAACTTAATAAACAGTGGTAAGGATGGTTTTAATCCATTATATTATTATCAAGCATCTGTGATATAGAAGACACTGAAAAGAAGCAAAGATTAATAAATGCTGGCATGCTACATTTAAGATGCTCTCATTTCAAAGAGGAATACAGCAAAACATATAAAACCAATATACATGCATCCACTGATAAGAGATGCTACTTTGCAGAAAGCGTGAGTTAGATAAACTGTCAACCACTGGATTCTGGAAATTTTAGGATAGTTTCTGTGTGAGAATCTATTTGATGATAATAGTAAAGATGATATACTAACGCATGGCTTTTATTGAGCATTTACTATATATCAAACACTTTAAAAATATGAACATAGTTTCACAACAAATATTTGGAATATGCAAAATTATTATTCTCATTTTACAGATAGGAATATAAAGACACAGACACATATTGAGAGACTATTATTTATAAGGTCTTCTGAGCAGGGATTGATTAAGTGAAACACAGAAGTGAAAAGGTGTTTATATTCAGTTAACATAAAAGTGTTATAAATAAGATTAGCATGTGTGTATGTATAAAACTTAGAAAAGTTTCCATGCTTGCTTTCTTGCAATATTGTGAATGTTTCCATAGCCTAAGCTCAAAAGACATTTTCCAACAGATGCCATCAAAGGCTATTTGCAAAGTGATCTCAGTAAAACTTAGGAAGGGTAGAATCAATTGATAAGATGCTACATTTCTTTATGAGAAATATGGGGGAAAATAAAACAGTATGACTCTTGATGGTGTAAATAAATATTTTGATACCCTGTTACTTTCATTCTTACCATTAAAGTATAACTCTGTCATTATTTCCTGTTGAATCCCGCCTGCACTCTTGCCTTTATCTGTTACATGAATGCGGGGTAGAATTTTGAAGGGAAAAAATATAAGGAGACAAAGATTTCTACATGATGCTGTGTTAATGAACAAAATGTGGGCATTGTATCTTCTATGTGAAAAATGTAATATTCAGGAAAAACTGTGGTACAAATAATCATTATTCATTTATGTATTTATTATCCTAGGGGTCTTTTTGTAAGTATTCCATTGTTGTAAAGCAGTGAACGCTTTTCTCATTTGCAAATGTTACATCTCTATTGTTTAAAAAGGACCAATTTCTTTGTTTGGAACATATTGTCTATATCAAATATGTATGCTGAAAAACAGCAGACAATCAGTACCTAATAAATTAGCAAAAGCATCAGGGAATACACTACTGTTTCACAAACTGACACTGTATGGTGAAGGAAGATTATTTCTAGTAGTTTTTACAGATTTTTCTTTTTAGTTTTGTGTTAAAAATATTAATCTTAATAGGTTTTTTTTAACTCTTATATGATTCCTGTTTCAGTCAGAACAGGAGACCTTAAATAAGATTTTGATTTATATATTTATTTCATTTACCTCTGACAGAGTATGGATGAACAGTATTTATTTGTCAATTTTGATTTATACCATATGAAAATCATTGAATGATTTAGGATAATTTATCTAGTAATCATGTACAATTTTCTTTAAAAAGTAATTTTTGTTGAGATAAGAATTAACTGAAGAATACGTTGGATTCTCCTATATGAAGCACTTTGAAGGACTCAACATCACTTCTGTGATAATCTTGCTACTGTGTAACTTCGACCTAGTTATGAGTATATATCAAACAAATCCAAATTGAGGGATATGCTACAAAATAACTCTGACCAGGACTTTTAAAAGTTCCAGGGTTGGGAAAGGCAAAGGGCTGTGGAACAGTCACAGAATGGAGGAGACTAAGATACGGTAACTAATGCAGTGTGGAAACAGTTGGACCCTGGATCAGCAAAGAACCTTAGTGGGAACTCTGGTGAAATTTGAGTAAGATCTTTACATCAATTCAGCCTACTGTATGAACTGTAATTTTCTGGTTTTAATAATTCTTCTATGGTTATATAAAACAGGAACAATAGGGGAAGCTGGATTCAGGGTACACAGGAATTCTCCATGATTGCAAGTTTTCTGTAAATCTAAAATATTGAAAAATATAAAAGCTAAATATATTTAACTTGGGGAAGAACATAAAGCCACAACTTCTGTAATCTGAAAAAATGAAGCATTATTTTTAGTTAAAGATGTTTATACCTCTGTGGAGCATATTTATGTCCACAATTTTAGTGGACTACTATGCAAGGCATCCTACAAAGCATGTATAGAAAGGAAACTGGAGAAAAGTTATTTTTTGATGCTGTTATGAAGACATTTTGACAAGTACCAATGATGACATTGTTAAACTCTAAAATTATGCAATATTTGAACAGAAATGTTGAAAGACACGAGTCACATCATATGATATAATGACTGAAGAGAGTATTTGAATCTGGGACTCATGGTTGCAGTGTTTAGAAGATCCAGAGAAACAATGTTGAGAATCTAATTCTAGTTTGAGAGTTTGAGGGGAACAGTGGTATAGTGATAAGATTAGGGAGACTAATAGTGCATGCTTAGAGTTCTTGGGTATGAACATAGGGAAATAAATGTGGAATTAATCCAACTATGGCAAATTTTAATGCCATATTCATTAACACATTTAGCCTTCATTGTATAATTAGTCTTAACTGATCAAAAGATTTTGAGTGAGTAAGCCACATGATCAGTTCTGTGCCTCAGAAAGTGAATGCCAGTATGGAGTGAAATTTAGAGTGAGGCAAGATGGGTAGCCAGGAGAGCAGAGAGGAGACGATGGTGGTAATTCAGAAGCACCAGATTCATATACCCAGCTGTCTGCTAGACTTGTGTTAGGTATCTCAACGTCATCCTCATGTGTTGAAAACCAAGCTTTTGATCATATACCCCCAAACCACCTATCACACCATCCTTTCCCCATCTCAGTTAACTGCGTCATCATTCTTCTTACTTAAGTCAAAAACTTAAAGGTAATTCTTGATGGCTTTCTTTCCCTCTCTCTCTCACCCATCGTTTGATCCATAAGAAAATACTATTGTCTCGATCTTCAAAGCAATCCAAAATCTGACTGCTTCTTACCAGCTCCAATGCTAGTAGCATCCTGCTCCATCATATTTCACCTGGATGAATGAAGAGCCCTCTGACTCCCGACTTCTGCCTGCCCGTTTTATTCTCAATTCACCTGGTCAAGTGGTTCTCTGAGATTAATTAGTGTAAGTTATTTCTTTGCTCAAAACCCTCTAAAAACCTCTGATCTTACTCTGAGAAAAAAACAAAATACCAAATTATAAGGGTCTGTAAGGCCCTACAAAGGTCTTGATCTGACCTCATCTCTTGTAGTCCCATTCTCCCTCTTGCTTGCTCTCTGTCAGCAACACTGGCCTTCTTTCCTTTCTACAAACACTCCAGGAACGTTTCTGCCTCCGGGACTTGGCCCTGACTGTTTTCTCTGGCTGAACTGCCTTCCAAATGTCCTTATATTTCACTCCTTTTCCTCCTTCAGGTCTTGACTCAAATCGCTGTATAATTAAGGCCTTTCCAGGCCACTCTAAATTTGAAATCAACTTCCAGTTCCATTCTCCATTTCTTATTTTCTCTTTAGCATTTATCACCATCATGCTTTATATAGTTTTTGATTATGTATTTTGTTTTTCGCTCACACTCATCCAGTTAGAATGTAAACTCCATTAAGGCAACAGTTTCTGTTTTGTAATGGCTCAACACTAAATACCATGTTATAAATCGGTATTCGTTGAATGAATTTAATAGGAAATATTACCAAGCATCAACCCAGCTTTTCTTATTAATGCACTCACTGAACAAAATATTTTGAACACCTTTTATGGGCTTGGACTTGGGCCTAAGAATACAGTGTTTTTTTAGGATCTCTTAGGTTCCCAGGGAACTGTCATGAAAAAAGACATTTATAGTCCAGTGTTACAAGGGGAAGGGTAAAATCTGGGTTTATACTCTGTAGTTTCAGCTGGAAAATATCTCACAGCCTCTAATCTTACTTTTATTCTGCTAGCACTACCCTGTAGAAGCAGTAGAGCAAACGTGTTTATTTGTTTTACAGAAGTGACCCTACACTAAAAAGGAAAAAAATCAAGGCTCTGATCTTCAATTCTGCTTGAGATCTGAGTTATAAAATAAACTCACCTTTCTACTTCCAATTGAGGTGGTTTTCTACAAGGCAGGTCACCATCCTTGACAAGCAGTTTGGCACAATTCCTAATTACGCTTCTTCAGGCTGAAGTTCTGGCAATTCCTTCACGTAAGCAGACTGCTAGAGAGCGGGAGGGAGACACAGAATGAGGATACGTTGGCAGCGATTGCTGTGTCTCTTTCATTTTCTTCTGAATCAGTGCACAGCCCAGGGATCCCGTGAAGTAACAAAATTGGTTGTTTCGGTTTGTGGTCACATTCCTATCTCAACATATGCAGTTGAAATCTCCTGGGCATTTGAAAGTAGAGATTTGTGTTTTACTGGCAGCTCAGGATTATTCTGATTTAAATATCTAGAGATATAAAAAGAGGGCAAAAATGCCCCCACACAGTAGTTGTGTACCCGGTTTAAATTTATGTCTATATTCATAAAGAAGTCTTTGATTTAGGTTTTTTGGTCACTTTTTTCTAGAGGACTGAGATGGGGATGTGTGGGTGTATGTATGTTTTGTTAGCAGGATTGAGGTGATATTACCACAGTGACCAAAACTATGATGAATTTCCCATTTATAAGAGTAATGATTGTACTCTGTCTACCTCCAAGGGGAAAAAATGCCTCGACAAATTCATCATTGTTACTCTTGCTTGCCATAGTTTATTCTCTTCTACATTCTGTGGAAGTTCTTTAGGCCCTGTGACTTCATCAATCATAAGCTGTTTTATTATTTCAGAATCATATGACTGTATATCGTAGGCACGCTCAAAAGCCTTTTGCATTCCTCTACCACATAGAGAGAATATTTTTTCAGAGGCCAATTAGTGTTTTTATTAATCTTACCAATGTAGAAAAATAGATATTATATATTACTGATATATACTACAGCCATGACAGAAGTCTGTTGGAGTATGTGATCACTGCCAGTGGAGCAGGACTTTCCAGAGGCAGTGCAATGCTATTTTTATATTCAGTGATGATAATAAGTCAGACAATAAATGCAAGATACCTTTTTGTGAATTACCGGATGCTAGAATTTTGTAAGAGATTTTTATAATGCTATTCAATTATTCATTCACTCCTTCATTTTAGAGTTTGTCTCATAGAGAGTATACCCGCCCACATATATATGTATGTACACATAATACACATTCAAACATATATATTTACAGACATGTATGTATATCTGTGTTTATGATATATGCATATATTATGTTTGAAAGTATATATAATATACATATACATATACTCATATATAAACATGTATATACACATACACATATATTCTATATATAATGTTTGTATATTACATATGCTCTCTGGAAGATATAAGGGCCATCCAGATATTTAAATTATTTTAATTGCCTTGGTGACTGTTAAGATTTATTGGTGGAAGAATTATGACCTTATGGATCACTGACCATTCCTCTGTTCTTGTGCAAATAAGAGAGAATTTCAGTGATACACAGTTAACAAAGCATGGTGTATTCTCAAATGAATTCCTATTGCCACCTCTTTTTTCAAGGTAAAGACATAATCTCCTAGGCAAAGACACAATCAATCAAGTCACTTGCTGGGAGTTAAAACAAACATCAGTCATTAAGCAAAATGTTTTCTTCAATATCTGACTGGTTTAAAAATTGAATTTCTCATGTAACTGTCCATTCAGAGTCTCAAAGATGATTCTTTGTTTTTGAAGAATATTCTTTATAGTATCAATGAAAACACTTTTGCTCTCTCAGTAGGATACCTTCTTCTCTGCTTGGCAACAAAAGTATGATTTTAATGATTAAATGATTTTAAATAATCATATTCCCTTTTGTCAGTCTGAGTCAGATGAAATCTTGGAAGTTACCAACCTCTTTCAACAACCTGAGATAGCACTTGTACAGTGGATAAGTGAGGTGGAGTTTATTCAAAGTTAATGACTTTCTGGAGACTTTGGGAGTGGTTATATTTATTCTCGGTGCACACCTAACCTTACAGCTGTCTCATTCTTGTCAGTACTAGCACTCTAAAATTTCACCCTGCTTGATAATCATTTGTCTCTGTAATTTCTTTATTACTGTTTTGCTTAGGAACAGAACAAAGAATCCATTTAGACCAGAAGATACAAAAAACTATGATGGCATAATGAAAAATCTAGTATGCTTTATTACTATATCATCTACGTATGTTTAAAAATACTAATTCATGTTATTTATCTAGTTTATTTGGATTTTTCAGAATCCTTTCAATAACTAGGACATCTAATGTCATCTACCCAATATCAATCGTTCACATCCTACTTGACATTTGACGTATTTTCTGAAAAAAAAAATGTGATAGAGCATGAAAATAAGAAAGACCTGCTCCATCCCCAATTGTCACATTATCTGTTTGCTCTCCATGTGAAGTAAGTTGCCAGTTCCTATCTCTTTCACCTTCACAGTGTTTTTAGTCTCACTGCTTTTGCATGGTTTTGACCTGATTAATTCTTCCAGTAATTGTTGCCAAAGCTTTAAAGTGGCATCCCTGGCTTGGAGCTGTCACCTGCACGATCCAGCTGTGAGTTGTTTGATCTGAGGGTCTTGGGATCTTCATTCATACACCGGCTCACATCAGTCATTAGCTTAGGGCTACTCCCTAGGGGCTTTAAGTCTTCAGCTCCATCTGCTTCTAGTGCAAGTGGAAAGGACCACTCAAAGACAGTCAGGGAACGCCGTCAGGTCTCACAGTTGGAAGTCAAAGCAGAGTGCACAGAACTGCTCCCCTAACCTACTTATTGTGTCCAAAGTAATCTTAGTTTATATCTCTTCTGGAGGAAGATACAGTAGGCTACTGACAGTACACTTGTGACTTCCAATTTTTATGCCCTTTCTCATGCTTTTCTTGAATATGTTTTCATCTTTACTCCCAAATTCATATAGTCAAATGTTACCCATTTTTCAAGATACATGTTGTAGGCATTTGTGATTATATACTATGTCACTTTGTATCATAGCTTCATATCATCAACTGGCACAGTGTCCTCCTCTGTATAATAGAGGCTTAATTATTGTTTGTGGACTAATGGAGTGCATACCAACTTGTGAATTTTTCATTGTTCAAAGAAAACAGAAAAATTCAAAGTAAGTAATTGAAATTACTGCATTAACTAGATTTGTTTCTAGCAATTGATCCCTAATATCTAGCGGGTAGTAGCAATCAGTTTGGTCAACTACAATATTTAGTACTTCCAAATAACTTTCCATCATGAGGATTTGACAACAGAGATTTCTTAGAGTAAAACAATCTTTGGTTTGTGTATCTGTGTCCTATTGCTGCTGTAACAAATTACAACAAATTTAGTAGCTTAAACAGCACACATTTATTCTCATTCTGGATCTCACATGTCCTAAATGGATCTCACTGGGCTAAAATCAAAATATCATCATTCCTTCCTGGAGGCTCTAGAGGGAAATCTATTTTCCTGCTTTTTTCTGACTTCTAGAGGCTTCCTGGAGTCCTTGGCTCTTGGCACTCTTCCATCTTTAAAGCCAGCAATGACCTGGTTAAGTCTCTCACACTGCACAGCTCTGACATACACTTGTCTTCTTTCTTTCACATTTAAAGCCCTTGTAATTACATTGGGATCACCTGGATAATCTAGGCATGTCTCTATGCCATAAAGTTGGCTGATTAGCAACCCTAATTCCATCTGCTACCTTAATCCCCCTTTGCCATGTGACATAAAATATTCACGGGTTCAGGAGATTAGGACGTGGATGTCTTTAGGAGGCCATTATTCTGCTTTCCCCATTTGGGATGTCTCACTTTTCCCATGTAACTCAGTAAAATAATCCTGGTCATTTGAATTTATCTGGTAAAATATTTAAGATATAATCCAAAGGCCCTTGTTGCTAGAGATTGAGTTATGGTTTTACCAAATGGAGTCTCATGTATCATTAAAAAATGGATATTTCATTTTGAAAGAGAAAAATTAGTTTAGAAAATTAGAACTTCTTTGTGTATGATAATAGTTTTGCTACTTGAGGTTCAGCTATTAGACTACTTTTAGCATTTCCAAAATCAATCTGTCACTTCTGTCATTATCATATGTGATTATAAAGTAAATTACATATACTAAGAACATTGAACACATTGTCATTTAGCTTATGGGAATCAGTGATAGAGTGTGGATATTATATATGTACTTGATTTCAGTAGTGGTTAAAGGACATTAGAATATGCTGCTCATCATTAGACTGAGACCTTACACGATAATCTGGAAATTGAATCATAGGTTAAACTTGTAAACTGAACACAAGAAGGAAATGTACACCATGGAATAATTAGAGAGAAAACTTGAAAACCATCTCCTAGAAACTCTTTGCTTTTTTCATCAGAAACAGCACTTTTTAGGCCTTGAATGCTCATGATCCACATCTATTCAAGATTTGCTTTCTGTAATCTCCCTTTGCACGCCCCCGCAGCAAGACCCTTACACACTTGCGTCTTCATCTTCCATTCATTGTTCATGATTTGTATATTCCCAGTTCTCTCAGTCAAGAATGGCTAGTTGATGACTTCTTATCTTAGTTTTTTTCAATTTCTTGGAATCAAAATTGTCAGTAGTCAATCTGGAAAATTAATCTGTAAAATGTTAATAATAATTTGTCCTGTGGTTTCTCTCTATCACAATATAAAGAATGCATATTACCAGCTGCCTTCCAGAGAAGTGTGGTTGTAAAATGCTTAAACTAAAATTTTAAATCAAAAAGACTAGAACTTAAACAGTAATATTAGTGTATTTTTGTCTTCAAAGCAGTCATTTTGAGAGGACAAGTTCTTATTCCAGTGGCCCTGACATTAATGTAACAGCTTTTACCAAATCTGTTGTTCACCAAGCTGGTGCTAAAAGAGATTTTCCTCATTTCATAAATTCTATTCACTTTTGTAGCAATCTTAAATGCTTTCTGGGATGAGGTGGTGTACTATAAACATATATATATATTCCACACTTAATTGGCAGCGAGTTCACAGTTTTCATTGAGTTGAAGTTAAGTGAATGAGGCTTTGTTTGTTTTTAGACTTGGACCCTCTACAGTGAAAGTTCCGTTCTTGTCTTTATATTAAAGTCCCTTCTTCCAGGACTAGCTAAAAGTTCAGTCTAACAGGAGCTCTCTGGTGCATTCATTGTGTTCATTAACTGCCTTTGTTTGAGACACCATTCATACAACAATATGTCCACCACAAACACTGAGAAGTAGATGGCTTTACACTGATTTTTGAATTTTAAAAATTATGGAGTTTTCTTATTAAATTTGGCATAGTGATCCTTCTCATGAGTCTTTCCTTTAAGTATCAAATAACACATTAAATATAGTAATTTCAAATATGCATACTTTTGAGTGGATTGCAAGTTTCTTACAAGCGAGGATTTTCTTATATTCTACCTTCACTCTAACGTGAAATTAGTAGTATTTTAGAGCATGTATTATATTTCTAGCCTCTTTATAAGTCATTATTTTATTATTGCTTTTATTTTTTAACATTTATTAACATAATGTGAGGAACACACCCCAATTATGAATGTAATTATACATAAACACTTCTTAATATATACATTAATATACAGATCTAATAATGTATTATAAACATTATATATTTATAATTTGTTATTTAATTTATTTAACACATCTACCCTCAACAATATTGCAAGTTATGTATTACTTATGCAATTTTACAGTGAGGAATCAGCTAAAAGAAGATAAGCAAATAAACCAAAGGCCTCTGAGCTAGGCAGAATTCAAACCCTGCTCTGTCTGACTCCAAAGATGGATGTAATTCCTTTTCAGTGTACTACACTGCTTGTACTTTTCCATGATCCTAGCACAGTGCACCCTGTTGAGGGGAAGCATATTTTGGAGTAGAGATATGGTAGTAAATGAGACAGCAAGAGAAGATGCTGATTGTAACACCTATTGAGGTATCTTCTTAGCATCAAAGACCTAGAAGCCTACTGTAGGCCATAATCGGCATTATATTCACTTTGAAGGGTATAAAACAGGAACTAGCACCAAGTGTCCTTCTCCCTTGAGAGCTGTCCTTCCAGCAGTCTAAGTAGCCGTCCCTGCAGCCATCTGAGAGTGCTATATTTTAACCATCCCTTCCTCACACACCCCATTCCATGGAACTAGAATCACACCAGGCACGTATGGGAATCACCCAGGCTTAAAAGACTCATTCCACAGTAGCCAACATCTCTTGTATCACATTTGTAGTCATAGCTTCTGGGAACGTGCCCAGTTGTTACGAGTCATTATACTTAGAGAAGTCCAAGGATATAACATCCAGAGCAGGCATTTATGGTTCATTTATAGTTTCCTCTAGTCCACAGGAGATTTACCTATCTGGGCTCATTTTTACCATAATCCTGCAGTATTATAACACATTTAATATACCACCTTTACTTATTTCCAGGGGTTCAAAGCTGGAAAGTTAACCAAATATCAAATTCTAATGCAGAAGGCCAAAGGGGTTTGGGAACCCTTTACCTCAAATAAAGAGTGGCATTCTTGAAAAGTAAATTTGGGGATTAGTTTTGTTATTGAGATGACAGGATTTGATTTGGGTGTGACCTCAAAACTTGAAAGCTGAGATGGGGTGAAAGTAAAGATCCTTGGGGTTGAGGTGATAAAAACACTGAGAAACCAGGGTATGAGATGGGGTACCTTTGTGTATGTTGAAATAACCAAAATGTGGATGAGGGAATGGGACAGTGACTCAGGCTCTAGAACGCTTACTGAAGAAGAGGAAATGACAAGGAGGTCTACATATGACTCTAACTTTGACGGAAGGTGGTTGATGAGGTCTGATGGCGTAAACTTCAGCTGAGCTTACTGGAAGAAGAAAATTTATTGGAAGAAGCAGTTGGGAGGAAGGAAAACAACTACTCTATCTCTAGTTTCCAGTTTTTATTCTCACAATTCATTGAAGTATTTTGAAATATTTGAACAGAGCTCTTCATTGGTAAGGAAACAAACAATACAGTTTACACATGAATTTCTAAATATAATCTTGTTTGTGTATGTGTGCCCAATACCAATTCTGCAGATTAGTTGTGAGTGTAACTAGGATTTGTAACAAATCAAACCAAGAGCAAGCGCACTGCTTGTGTTACTACAGCAAATAACAGGTTGATATGGGGAATGTTAATAAGTGTCACTGTAGGGAATAACATGGTGCAGCTTTGTTAATAGGTTGTTATTTGAGGGGATCTTTTTGATAACATAGTAGAAATGGATGTGAGTTCTAAGTCTTCCATTTTTTAGCTGCATGATCTTGGGCAATAGTTTACTTCACTAAGCTTAGGATTTAATCTAAGAAACTATTCTAAGAAAATAGTACACCAGTATTACCTGCCTCACAGGACTGTAATCAGAATTAAATGACAATGCATGTGAAGAAAACAGCAGGTGTGGTCGATGCTTAATAAAGGTTAGCTACCATTGTTATTATATTAAATTGCATTTTTTAAAGAAAAAATTAATTCCCCTAGTTGGTTAATATGAAGAGTTAAAAGAAAGTCAGAAGGGTAATGTTTTCAGTTATTTTCTGAAATAAGATATATAATATTATAATGGCCAAAGTCCCATGCAACAGAAGAAAGAGAATAAATAAAGGATTGAAAGCAGAACATTTGTGCCCTTGACTTTAATTTCTTTCTTTGACCCTGAATCCTTTAGTTATTTTGCATGACCCTGAGGGATTCTTTCCTTATTTCATTAACAATGCTACACTTTTAAAAAAGAATTTCTGCCACCCACCCCACTCCTACCCTAAAGGACTCTAGGGTATATCTCTTGCAAACACTTGCACTTTGTCTAATTATACAAAAACACAGGAAAGAATACCTTGTGTCCCAAACTCAATTCTGAATCCCTGAAAAATGCTGATTGATGACTACATTAGAGATACCCCATTTATCGGTTAGCTAGCATTGATCCTTATTTAGAAAATAGGCACTTTTAAGTTGGTAATGATATTTACCAATATTGGAATCTGTGGCGTCACTGTTCATGGAAAAAAAAAATCTTTCAAATGATGCTTAAAGGCTCCTCATCACACTTGGCACACACCTTTTAGAAATTTGTGTTTTTCTATTACTCTTTCATCTCGTAGATACCTGTCCCAAAGAATGAGCACCGTCTTCTACCATCTATCTTTGGGGTCTTGGATAAGTCACCTAATCTCTCATTTTCTCATCTTTAAAAAGAGAATAAAAATGTGTACTTCACAGATTGATCCTCAGGATTTTAACTAGATAATGCATTTTGAAATGCTTCTAGAGTGCGTATTACAGAGAAAGTGACAACCTAGTTCCTCCCCAAAGTTTCTCTGTATTAGTTACTTAACCACTAAAATTATAATTGGAGTTGGTAAAGTCAGTTATGTAACACCGTTTAACTGATGCCAACATCGTTGGTTTTCACTGGATAAATCATGTGGCACGTCTTCTTTTTGTAATTCAATTTACGTGGTAATTCTTTTCTAGCTCTCCTCTACCAGTATTCAGTCTACAGCTTGTGACACAGTGTACATGAATTTTGGTAGATGGTGGCTAAGTGCATTATATAAAAGATGCATTATTTACCAGATCAAAGGTCAATGTGTTCATAATTTAATGCAGCAAGGGTCAGACAGTCCAGAAATGTCTGCGAATTTCTGAAGTGACGTACATTTCTGAAATAAAACTGCCATTTTATAATGGATAGCACTTGGACTGGGTAGCCAAGCATACTTAGAAGATTTACATGGCATAACTCATCAGTGAGGCCCTCTATAAATCTACTCTGGGACAAGTTTCTAGATTCCATTTTTAAATACATCAACATTCTTTTCTCTTTAAGTAAGTCTTTCTCAAGGAAATTATTACAATATTGCTCTTAGGACCGAATGTCTTTGTGTGGTAGAATATTACATTTTCTGAAAGATTGCTTATTAATTTGGTAAGTGTGATGGAGTCATTTTTCTATTTTAGTTTTCTTGGATATGTTCATAGCAAAATTACTGTCACTTTATAGTGAGGTAGAGGTGATAGTAACTTTACTGTGATATGGATACTGCATCTCATTTTTCTTAATGAATAATATATTATTGTTGTAAAATTTGTTCATTAGCTATGGCAGTTTTATTCTGATTTAATGTTGATAGATGGTTTTAATGTTTTATTTTATAATTTTGTGTTTCATTAAAGTATTTTCTTTAAAGCATTATGAATGGATTTCTTAATTTTACTAAACTGATAGTAATAATATATTGCTGATAAATGCTAATAATAGTAATTACCACTTTCTTATTGTGTGCCATTCCTAAGCACTGAGCTATTACATACCTAATTTCATATAATCATAAAAGAATCCTGCAAAGTCAGTATTCTCTCACTTCACAGATAACCAATCTTAAAGCTAAGTTAGGAGACCAAATTTCCATTATGCATCTTACATGATGAATGCATTCATTGGTTCATTTATCTGTTCAACAAATATTTATGGAGTGCCTACTATGTGCCAACAACTATGCCAAGGACCTTGAATAGAGCATTTAACAAGATAGACATTAACCCCGGCCCTCAGAGAGCTTCTAGTCCATGAGAAAATTTAGAAGTTAGCCAAGACATTACAAAACAGTGGAATAAGTGTTTTGGTATAGTCAGTGGAAGTTGCTATATGAGTATCAGGGAGACCTAGCCTGGGAGGAGAGAGGGCAGGGGCAGCCTCTTGCAGAAAGGCTTAAACAAGTCAATGGCCGTGCTTAAGTGCTGCTGTGGAGTGGGGCAATAAGCTAGTTGTGCTGCAGGAGAGAAGGTCCCATATAGAGAACTCTCTAATCTGTAGTAAGAAAATTAACCTATGTTCTGAAAGCATACTTAATTATAGAAAAGCTGTCTTCAAAATAGGAACCGTCATCCAGGAAACAGTCTTAAATTGTAATATTCCCCATTGCTTGATGATTATTGAAGCTAATACATTTTGAGTAAATGCTTCCTATTGCTAGGTTAAAATGACTTACCCAATTGAACTTTGACAACATCTTTAGTTTACCTTTTATCCAATAAGTAAGTGAAAATGCTCATTTTTAACACTTTGCAGCAGCTTTCCCCTAAACCTGGAAAGGTTTATCTGACCCAAAAAATTTTTAAAAATCTCACTTGCATCAGATAGTCTTTGACATGGTGTACTGCAGCCAGTTGTAAATTTTCGTTTCAGTTGACAAATATCTGTTTAATTCCTGCAGAACACCATGAACTTGGTGTGTCAGGATGTGGTCTCCCCAAATTTTTGATCATGCAATCCTGTCAGTCAAAATATTTTTGATCAAGCACCTCAACAGATGTCTTTCTGTCTGTTAACAAGAAATTCATATACATTACTATATTAATAGTTAATATTGAAAACCTAAATAACAGAGAATTAAAATAATGAGATGAACATAAATAGAAAAAAGTTGTGAAGTTTCTTCTCATGGCCCAGTTAAGCAAGTCCTCAGCACCCAGGGAGTGGGAACTCATTTTTCTTACCATCACATTAAGAGAGACAAGGTGAATAATCTGTTAATCTCTACCTTCAAGGAGGTAACAAGATGGTAATCAGACAAGTTCAGAAAACAGAATGCTCTGCTCTGTGGTATTTGAAGCTGGAGCCATTGTGGTTCAAAGTCAGAAAGGTGTTTTCAGGACTAATTTAGGTGTATATTTGGGCTAGGAAAAGGAGGTGATATGCAACAAAGATCGGAAGGCAGCTTGGCGGTGCTTTGGAGCAGTGTTTCTCAAAATTTAATGAGCCCAAATCAATCAGAGATCTGAGCTGGGGCCCAGGAGTCTGCATTTCTAATAAACTGCAAGGCGATGTTTGTATTGCTGGTATGCAGACCACACTTTGAATAGCGAAGCTTTAGAGGCTTGTCACATATCAGGTGAGAAGTTTGTGCTTAATATGGTAGGCAGTAGGCAGCTTCTAAAGGTGTTCCAGCTGGGGGCAACATAATCAAGTTAAACTCCAGGCAAATTCATTTAGCAATAATTTATAGATAGGAAAGAAGGAGCAGGCTGAGACTGGAGGGAGAGAGATAAGTCTGGAGGCAATTACAATACTACAGGTGAGAGGTAATAACGCCTCTGAACTAGCACACTGGCAGTGGAAAAGGGAAGGAGAAGGTAAAATTGAAGGACATAGTAGAGGCAGAATCATCCTGAGAAGAGAGATAACAAACTAACACAGGTATAATATATAAAACGAATTAAATTGAAGGCCAGGGAAACTAATGGGAAATCTGACCTCTTCTGTTCATCTACTAATTTGGAAATTTAAATTTTCATAAATTTGAATACATATGCATAAATTATGTGTTTGGCTAACCACAGGAAAATTTCTGGTAGAAAAGATCACAAAATAAATTCAAAATGCTGGAACTGGACAACTGCTTTGAATGTGTTTATTTTCTCTGATCTTTATTTCCAGAAGGAAATGCATACCCTGGCAGTATGTGTCCAAACAGGCTCAGTAAATCTTAGTGATTGTCAATAGCACTATTGCTTTATCCTTTAGAGCAAATGTTTCCTTTTCGTCGGCTTCCAGGTGAAAAACATTAATGTCCACATAAACATCCCTGCAATTTTTGAAGTGTTAAGAGGGTGGAGGTGGCAGGGAGAAATGTATTTTCATTATAGGCTCTGAATTTTCATAGCTATTTTCTGCTATTTGGCCACGTCTTCCTCTGTGACATGACTTTCAATTATAGAGAACACTATATTCATTTTACTTGTATGTGGCTATGTCTGGCTTCTGCTGGACGGACGACAAGTTCCTTGAGAGCCAGGACTGTGGCTTACTCATTTTGTATCCCCAGATCCCAGCACAGATGCTGAATAAGCTCAGTTTTGAATGAATGAGTTATCCCAGAACTTAAAACAGATGTAAGCACAAAGAAAATTCCCTTTGGAGTGAATGAATAAGTGGATCAGTGAAAGAATGAATGTTGACATAGTCCTTAGAATGGCCATTTTCCAGATTCTGTTTTCTTTATTGCTAGATAAGTACCAATCTTATTTAACGCAAAATGTACAAGCAGTATTTTGCTCATCCATGTCCACATACTATAAGTACATTTCATACTATATGGTGACTTTGAAATCAGAGGCTAAATCTAAATTTTATTTATTATAGGCCAAAATTAATGTACTTTGCATTATAATCTAGTTTAAATATTAGTTAAATTTCTTTACATCAAATCAATTTATAATTTTTCACTCACATCAACTTTTTCATCATCCTTTCAAGTATCTCATTTTTCTTTTTTAAAAATAGTTTCATTATACTCCTTTATTGTTGTGCATGTGTGTTAGGAAAAACACTAACCTCTTTGTGGCCATTTTGTTGCTGTCCTCAATAGTGTAATGTGGGGATCTCTATCAGTGAGTAAAACATAGTTGGACAAAGGATTTTAGCTCTCAGTTCTTTCTACACTGTGTATGCACAGTCTCTGACTTGTGCTAGTAACTGGTTGGGTCAACAGGATATACATTTTTAAACTAACAGCTGACCCATCATTTTTGCTGAAGGCACCTTGGATTCAGATTGGTTTTTGTACTTGAAACCTGAAAAGGTTAGTTACTCATACTGCTGTATGGTTTCCACACTTTCCAGGATTCTAGCAGATTGTTTTAGTTTTTACTATTCCTTTAAATGTTTACATTTTCAGGAATCATAGATATGAGTAGAGCCTTGGAGACCATCCAGTTGAATCTTTTCATGTTAGGGATGGTAAAATAAAAAATTGATTGTCACTTTGCAAAGGACACATAGCTGGCTATTGACAAAAATAGAG
The DNA here is from genome assembly GCF_009834535.1 of Camelus ferus. Classification (NCBI taxonomy): domain Eukaryota; kingdom Metazoa; phylum Chordata; class Mammalia; order Artiodactyla; family Camelidae; genus Camelus; species Camelus ferus. Next base: position 27,811,541 of record NC_045732.1, read on the forward strand.
TAAAAATTAAAATCCCCCAAATCGCCAGCACAGTGATTTTCTCTTATGCTGTCCTACATCATTAAAGAATTTTATAGTTTTCCTGTGGCCAGCAGAGATGCTGTGTTTAATATTCATGCCTGATTTATAGTTAACACTCATTGGATCTGTTGGAAACCTATATATGACAAAAGCAAAAGATATCTTGAAGAAGATCTTCCTATATGATACCATGTGTCTTAAATTTGGACTAGAATCTTTTGAAACTCTCTCAGTTTATTAATATTCCGAAAGACTTACCAAATTTCCAAATTAATTTCTCTAAGTTTTGTCAATGAATGATATTTACTCGTGTGATACTTTAGTTCTAATCACTACACATTTTCTATATATAAAAATAACTGAATTCAAATGAGGATTTTACTGTTCAGTTCAGCATGAGAGTTTGTTGATCTAAATACAGATTCTGAAAATTGGTTTATGATTTGTGCTATCGTGTGTTTTTGTGCTGGAGGGCAGTTGCTGGTATGTAAAATATAACTTGTTCCTTTGATGCTCACAGTCTGTGGTGTTTCACAGGATAATGACAGATAATGCAAGGCTAGTGCACATGGCTCTTTTAATGCCTTCATTCTTGGCAGTAACAGATTGAATGAGGCAACCTTTTACACAGCCTATTTCATTCCATTTTCAAAGGAGGCTGTCGTGCAATATGTCATTGACTTTAATTCAACCTACTTACTGTCATAAAGCAATCTTAATGGCTTGAACAACCCAGAGCCTCTTAAATCTCCTCCAAATCTCTACTTCTGTCCATTTTCACTACCAACAACCTACTTCAAACCACCAGCACCTGAACATTAGCAGCTGCATCCACTCTTGCCCTGTTCAGTGCATTGTTTACTTAGGATTCAAGCCTATTTGTAAAAATACAAATCTGATCCATTTGTTCTCTGGCCTAAAACCAGTCAGTAATTTGCCACCACTCCTCAGTTCTTACTATGTTCAACAGATGGCTGCCTGATTTGTTTTCTTTCTCCTATCTTCACCCTATCCACCTCTCCTCTCCCCCTCGCTTTCTCAACTTCCACACTCCATGAAAACACATGCTTTGGCTTTGTTTTCTCTGACACGCATTGGCCTTTGCACATGCCGTTTACTCTACCTGCAAAATAGTCTTTGCCAATTTATTGGCCGTGCTCTAAACAGTTATCTCGTTTTCATGAATTTTCAAACTCAATGTCACTTCCTTAGGTAAGCTTTTTCTCACTTTGAAAACTAGATTAGAACTTGTTATATACCTTCTAACATTGTGCAGTTCGGCTTTGTAGCAACGGTTATATAATTATCTGTTAATTAGTCTATTAATTTATTATACATTTGTATTGAAAGTTTTATGCTAAATAAGGCCGTGCCTCCATTGTTCACCATGGCATCATGAGAACCTGGCAAACTGTTTTGAACATGGTGGGTTCTCAGTAGTATTTCTTGAGCTATTGCTTATCAGAGCTCAATTTCTACTAGATGATGAAATTAATGTTGATAAATAACATTGTAGGACAGTGGTCTTCAACATGGTGTTGTGAATTTCAAGGAACCCCCAAAAGAATTTATTAGTAAGAATATATTGGACTGTCTCTTCATTTTATTGTAACATTACAAAATTTTGGTGCCAATTTTGTATTTGGCATAATGTATTGATAGAGAATTACAGGTATGTAAGTTATATAGAGATAAATGGAAAGGGAGAATGTGTATTCAGTCTTCTTTCTTCTCTTCCTTCCTTCTTCTTTTCTCTCTTTCTTTCTTTATTCTTTTTTTTAACCTACATGATCACAAAGTCTGGAGATTACTGATGTAGAGGACTTTGACTTGTTTTTTACTTAATATATATTTACCCTCTATTTAATAAAGAGAGGTGGGCATGTCTTTTAAATTGCATTGTTTTGCCTGTGTTTCTACCCAGTTATTTAAAAATTGCTCCATTATAATTTGTTAAAAAATGTATTTTACTTCTTAAATGAAGGGTAGTGGACAAAACAATAACAGTTTCATATTAAAGGCAATCAGTTGATAGTGCTGTAAAATTGCATTACTCTTATTTTTGCCCTATTGTCTTTCCTAATCTGTGCTATATATGCCAGCAGCTGTAAGTGCTTAATATGGGGTGAATAAAAGACAATTAAAATTAAACGTCAGCCTCCCCACCTCACCTGCATTATCATGAGTAGAGTAAAATGAAATAGACCAAGAAATTAGCTTACTGGCAAATACCCAAATGGATTATTAGATGTAATGGCACAAATTTATCTAAATATCACATTTGCCTCTGATCTTTTAAGTTGAAATCTTCAGCAAAGGGTAGTTTTTTGGCTACTTTTATATTCCAGTGGCTGTTTTATTTCTTTATTTCTTTTTAATTTTTAATGGATTTTGTAAGCACTGCCTTAAGCTATAGTCATTGCCTCACTATTATAGAGGTTATTTTATTCTCATTTTGTGGTGACGTGTTTTAAACAGCAAGTCATCTGTAGTGAAAATATTATAGTGGCTTTATTTATTTGATTGACTTCTGTAAATTAGAGTTTCAGGACTTCCTTAAATACAATTAAAGCCAATATCTCATGTAAGAAAGAAGACAAAAATTCGTCAGGAAAAATAAATAAATCTTGAATGATTCTCTATTGAAAGAATAGATGGTCATTTAGTTAAAAAAGCAATTTCCAAATACCTGGTAGGATCTAATATAATTATTCTTACCATGGTTTCTAAAAGAATATTCATTGTTGCCTCCCTTAAGTTTAATGAAAATAATTACCAAATCTCTCTGTTATATAGAAACTGAATAAATAAACTGAATCATTAACTTGCAAACATTATCAGGGGTCCCAAAGTTTCACTAATGGAATTTTACATATTTAAATGAAACCATAAAGGGGTAGAAAATACGTGATAATATAATTATATTTAATACCTACATGTGGTTCATAGCAAAATCAAATGTCACTTTGAAACTTTGTTCCTATAATAATACTGGATAAACTATAAAAGGAACAACATAAATTATTCTCGAGAGTCCTTTTTGCACACTGTAGGTTGCAGCTAAAACCATATTTTCTGTGTAACCTGAAGCAACTCTCTTACTATAAAATGGAAATTCTATAAGGAATGCGCTAAGTTTATACTGTAACGTTAGTAAAAGAACACAATTCTGCACAGATTATATATAATTCAACAAAGTATTGGATAATGCTAATTGCTACATGGAAATAAAACATCTTACATTGAGAGTATATATTTTATGTTATCAATGATGATCTTTTTCCTTTTAAATACATGGCTGTCTGAAAATAGCCAATACATCTTGTCATTTTCTCATGCATTGCCACTCAGGACCTTCTTTATCTGACAAGAAAAAACTAGACATCACCTATGCATCTTATTCATCAGAAAGACATGGAATAGATGTTTTCTAGGATTTCTATGGGTATTTGACAAAGACTAGATATGTAGTTGAAGGCTGGTATTTGAGCTTATTTGGAACTGTATTTTCTCGTTTTCAATTTAGAAGTTCAATGTAACTACATGATATTGGATTATGCAAACCTCCCAAGGGTTGCTTGATGAATAAGTTGGAAGTGTCCTTTAGTAGAAAAATGGGAAATATAATTAGTGAATATACAACATGCATGTAGAAGTGATTGGTACACAATGTAGCAATTTAGAAAATCAAATTGAAAAGTCACTGTAAGTTATGAAGAAGAAATGCATTAATATTTTTAACACCTTGATAAAATTTCCTTAAAGTCATATGACAATATAATTACTTTCAGTATTAGAGATATATATTTTATCTTTATGTATATTCAGATAACTTCAGGAAAATGCTAGTATTAAAAAAAATCCTCTATCCATTGTACTAGATGCTTTAAGAAAACAAAAATACGGGTGATTATTAAGTCAGTGGTAGGAAATTATATTTAATAAAGTATGACTATGGTTTGAATTTTGTATGGATGATGGTTTATTTCCTGTTACTGAGTGTTTTCCCCATTATTTTGAAGTCATAGGTAAAGTTGAGAGCATAGACACTGGAATTAAAATGCAGGTCTGTGTGAATGACCTGATCTACTCTGGGTCTTAATTTTTTCACATGTGAAGTAGGTGTTGACTTCTTACTTTCTCAGCAAGTGGTAGGGATGGTGTCATGATTATTTCATGAAGTCCAAAAATATAAATCATGTACCCACCATATCTGGAGAATTCAAAATTCTAAGTTAAAATTAATTCAGTTGCCTTTATGTCAGTACGATAAAAGTTAAAAAAAGAAGCATTTCATAAAAGTTAAAAAAAGAAGTATTTCATAAGGCAAATGTCATTTTTGAAAGCAGGGTAAAGATAAAGCCTATAGCCATAAGAAAGCACTATCAAAAATTATGAAATGCATACATAGAGGTGAAGTTAGTTAAAATTTGGGAAATACAGTGTTCAATCAGTAATTTATTAGGCATGCAAAACTTAGAGTGTAGACATAGAAAAATAATTGTCTGAGAGCAAACTAAATACCATGTCTATGTTTCTAAATGTCAGTACAAATGGCAAATGGAGAGGGAAAAAAATTTATTTTGCTTACAGCATAGCACCGCATGCTTTTGAATGTTTATTGTGTGGGGCTTTTTTGTGGGTAAAATAGTCTTAACTGAGAGAATATGAATTTGTGTTCAAATAGTGCTTATCAGGATGTTTTAAGTTTCTTATCAAAGTGAAGTTAATGATTCATTTTGCCAATAATAACCTCAAGATGTGTTTAATAACTCAGGGATTTTTGTAACCATTCAACTAGTTTGATTAAATTCGGCTTAATAGCGCACATATGGTTCCTTCTAGCATAAAGAAAATTACTACATTTTTTTCTTTTCAAAAGGTTAAGTTAGCTGTATGACTGGAGTTTTTCCACATTTAAAGTTTCTTTAATACTATATAGGTATAGCTCAAGCCTCTTTACAGAATTTGTTTGGAAAGGGAATTGTGTGATCCTAGCCTGTATCCATGGTTTTCAGCCTATGACTTAAAGCAGTGGTTCTCACCATGTGGTTCCTGGACCAGCAACAGTAGAATCATCTGGGAACTTGTGGCAGGTATGAATTCTTATTCTCCTCTTGGTGGTTCTAATACCTGCTGGAAATATATCCACTTCTTATCTGGTGTTTTTATGCCGTACAATAGTGTTGACATCAGTGAAGCATAACTTGTGAGGTGAGACTTATCAGAGAAGAGCATTGAGGCTTGTGTGATTGAACAGCAACAAGCCAAAAGAGCTGAGGAATCATGTTAAGAATCATTGGTGTCATTGGAAAGTTATTGGGTAACTTTCTTCAGGAACTCATTTAAACGATGGAGAATCAGGACCAGGTAGGGAGACATTGAAAGAAGAATCTATGGATTTGCTGGTAAACCCAACCAAAGCAGCTGGCTTGAGGTTACTTGTATCTCAAAAGAGGGATGGTTGTCAAATTCCAATGTACTTAACAATCCCCTAATTATTTCAAGTGCATATTCCTGAACCACTTCCTCAGATTGTGATTTAAGAAGTTTTTAGAAAAAAAGTGTGCTAAAGGATTGTAGGTAGGCAGAGGGTTTTACTCACATTCCCTATGCAAATCAGTATTATACTTTGTGTTGAAAAGCAACTAATTAAAAAATAAATAAGAAATAAAAATATTTAGGTAAAAATATTCTCAAGAGAGCTCTTTATTGTAGGAATCCATACATATGGGGAATTCTTTTTGTCAATTTCCAGTATCATTCACTCAATGAAGTAAACAGAGTCAGTACCTAAGGACTTTTTATAATGTTAATAACAGTGAATGAATGGCTACTGCCTCCATGGATTCTTAGTGTTCTGCTTTAAGAAAGAAACAGAAAATTCATCCATTTAGGTCCACTAGCTACCCTAAGTGAAGTTTTTCTTGATTGATCTGTTTGATTTTTTTTGACAGATTTGATTGTACTTTCCTTATTATTGCTAATGGTGATTACAAGGCCACTCTAGTAAATTTGCTCAAGCTGCCTGGAAGCTTAGGATACTTCAATTATCATTTTCAAGCTATGAGAGTAAATTGGTGGTAGAGAGATACACTGCAAATTTAGAACTATAATGACATATACTGTCTTTACAAAGTGGTTTGGGCATGGCTGACAGTAACCAGTAACTCGAGATGTGACTCAGAGCCAAGGGGGGAAATATAGATCAAAAAGATAAATGAAATATGTTAAAAATTTTATTTTAAAATGCATGTGGTATTTAGACTAAATTGTCTTATTCATGAATACATAGCTAAGTTATAGTGCATATCAAATGAAAGCTTCTGAACTATAGTAAGAAATAATAACCATCTTTACATGGGGAGTTGACAAGACAGTGGATGGTTTTATTTAGTATCTTACTATTATTTAAAACTCAAAACTTTGGAAATATATTTATAATAAATATGGTTTAGTGATTTAGAATATTGGATATTTTATTCTAGTACAGAAAAAAACCTCTCTGTTGAAAACACCTAAGGGTTGATTTATTTAAATTGTGGTTGATTTATTTACTAAATTCAGTTGGAAAGCTCTATACTAAGTGTAAGGAGGCATAAAAAAAATCCGGGAATCTCACCTTATGTCCCAAGTGAAGACCTCATGTTCAAAAGTAATATGAGTTGTCATATTGTGCTTAAAGTTCTCTATGATAATTAATTTTTAAAGAGAAACGATGGTGATCCTTTTGTCACAATGACAAGTCATTACTTATTAATGTTTTGAATTCAGGTTTGTTTGTTTTTTTCCAACTGCCTTATTGCAAAGCACAGTATGTCATATAAAATGTATGTCATATAAAATATATATCCAAGTGCTTTGGAAACTCTACCAAAAGCATTATGAGTGGGCTGAGTTTAATCAGTTTATTATTTCTTGAGCTTAGTGGCTATAAGTAAAAGCAAAATGCAGTTCAATAATTGAAAATGCCACATATTGTCCCCTGGAGCTTCCCATGAAGAGAGCCAAATAGAAAAATGATAGTTGCTAGAATTTGGAAACTACACGTGAGCAGCTTTTTAAAATAAGATTCCAGTGTATGTACCATGTAGAAATGGGAACATTAAAATTTTTTTCTTGAAATAGTATATCAGCTCATATCATGCTTTTCTTTAGTTCTAAAACTTTAGCCTGCCTCAGAATTAACTGGAAGGCTAGATAAACACAATTTGCTGGCCCCAGACCAGGTATTTCTGATTCAGTAGGTCTGGGGTAGAGTCTGATAATCTACTTTTCTAACCTGTTCTTCGGTGATGCTGATGCTACTGGTTCAGGGACCACACTTTGGGAACCACTGTCCTAGGCTATCATAAGCAAATGTGAAACAAACAAAAAAGGCAGCTTCAGAGGGTTCCTCGACTGTTATAAATTTATTATGAATTATTACCTTTAAATTTTAAAGAAAAAATTTGAGCTTTTATGAGAATTATTGAAAGAGGAACTTTAGTTTAATTTTTTTTTTTCCTTCTCTGGCAGTTTAACTAGGTGAAGGATCCATGCTTAAATCTGACAATCATATCTGAGCTTGCAAACAAAGACACTGCAGTTCTGTTTGTGGTTAATAGCTTTCTATATGATGAATGGGCATTAGTTTGAGAATGTGTGCACTTTCTGCTGTACTGTGATTTTCCCCTTCTGTCAGAGTCATCAATCTCTTGGCCAATGTATGTCTTCCGATTTCTGTCACTGACAAGCAGAAGGAGGCTGAACAGTGATCCACATGATGTTGATGAAGTCCAGAAAGCATGCCATTTCAGGATTCCAAAATGATTCCACATTTTCCTCTTGGGGGTTTAGGTATAATGGTCTTGATAGTTCCTGACTCATCAGTCTTTTTGGCATCTTTGCTCTCTTTACAATTAAATTGAAGGCTGGCACCAGCGGAACTGGGGCTCTGTCAAGTAGTATGCATCTCCCCTTGCATGAAAAGAGAGATGACTGTACAGTCAACTGAGCTGAATTCTGCTTCAGTGGAGAAGAAAAAGAGGAGAAACAGTTCCGCCGATTGGGGAACATTCTGTGATGCATGGCGCATTGCTGACTGTGGGGCTAAGGGTGCCTTTCTCTTCTTTTCAGAAAGAACAAAGTTGTTTTGCCTTAAATCACTTGTTTTACTGATGCACTTTGAAGATTTATTGAATTATCTGGTCATTTCAGTACATTGAGAATTACAATAAATACTCCTAACAAATGATTTTTCCTCACTACAGTTATATGCTACTTCTCTCAAACACTCTGATGCTGTCTCCAGTTGAATAGACCTATTTTTTTTACTGCAAAATTTTCATCAAATGAGTCTCTTCTTTTCCAGAGGAGAAGTGGTTAATTTCCTCTGAAATATACTTGCTTTTTTAATAATATTGTAGTCAGTGATTCACACATATAAACACACAAAATGCAACATTTAAAATAAAAGCATTGTATTGTTTAACTGAATTAATATTGCTTAAAAAAACACCCTCTCCCTAAGCAGTCTAAGCTTTGTATTTTGTATGTTCTAGGATAGTTAGTGTAGTAGTCAGAATAATGACCCCTCAAAGATGTCCAAGTCCCCGGAATCTACACTGTTACCTTACATGGCCAAAGGAGGTTTACAGATATTAAGTTAAGGATTTGAGATGGAGAGGTTATCCTGGATTATCTAGAAGATCTAATATAATCACAAGGGTCCTTGTAAGAGGGCTGCAGGAAAGCCTGAGACAGAGAATCAAAGAAGGAACTCTAAGTAAGGCTTTGGTAATCAGTGTTATTATTGAATGCATGCAGAATTTGAATAGAATCTGTTGTGACTTCCCCCCTTTTTAACAACCATAAAACATGAAGGGAATTCTCTTATGCATTCAGTAATGGGTCTTTATTAGACTGTATAAAAAGAGAATAATGTTTTTTCCTCATTGCTGACTAAGAGAGTGGATCTCAAATTTTAGCTTGCACTAGAATCACATGGAGGCCTTGCTACAACAAGAATTTCTGATTCAGTTGGTCCAGGCAGTGTACAGAACTTTGCATTTCTCACACATTCGCAGGTGAGGCTGCTGCTACAGATCTGGGGACTATAGTTTGAGAACCAGTGTACTGCATAATCCACTCATGAGCACTAGTGGTCCAGAACAGTATTTCATCTTTGAAGGTAATGGGAAAAAAAATGTCTCCTTTGGGCTTTGATCAAAGTAACAACAATAAAACAATTCTTTCTTTCTCTCTCTCTGTCTGTCTCTTTCTGTCTCTGTCTCTCTGTCTCTGTCTCTGTCTCTGTCTCTGTCTGTCTGTCTCTATTTTACTAACCCTAGGACTTGAGGCCCTTTCTTAAAAGTTCCATGCAATAGCACATGATACAATGGGGAACTTCACATGTAAGGGTGGTTGTCAGTGCAGTGAGAACTATTGTCCTTAAGAAAGGAAATAAACTGAGCAAGAAAACGTAGTGTTTTTTATGAAGCACTTCTGAAAATCTGCAGATATATCTAAGACTTATTTTTAAATTTTTTAATCCCCTTGCACCCCTTTGAGATAGGTAAGATTTAAGTATTATTTATCCCTCTTTTTCAAGAAGAAGAGATTCAGTTATTTTCATTTTTTAAGGGAGCAGTGGGACCTCAATTAGGCTGTTCTTCCTTGTTTCCAAATCTTGTGCTCTATCAGTTTATCCACTTTACCAAATACAAACATATTTCCTTTCTTGTACTTTGCTGAATTGCTTAGAATTTGATTGTTACAGTGGAGTTTTAGATTCCTGTATCTTTATGTGGATGTATGTGTGTAAGTGTTCACCAGCACACGCATGCTCAAGTATATCTGTGTATATATCACATTTTTGTATGAAGCAAAACAAGAGAGGTTGAATACATGGTAAATGCATCCATATTTTCAGTGTGTTTCCTTCTTTGGACCAATATTATTACTGTAAAACCCCCCAAAACCCTCTGTATTATAATTCCACTGTGCAAGCTATTTAAATTCTGTAGAAAGGGTTACATGGTGATTAATGCATGAGCTCTAGAAACAGAGCTGCATGTCACTTGCTAACATGTGAACTGAAGGTGGTTAATTAAGATCTTTTATTCTCAATTTCCTCACCTGTAATGAAAACAATACTAGTCCCATCCTAGGGTTCTGATGAAGATTAAGTGAAATAATACTTATAAGGCTCTTAGCACATGTTATGTTCGTAACAATTACTCATTACTATCTCAGCCATTTCATATTATGCTCTCACTACTTGTATGTGTAGAATAGCAGTGCTGTGTCTTTACAGAGCTCCAAATGAATTTTTTTTAATTGAAGTATAATTGATTTACAGTGTTTCACGTATAGAGCAAAATCATTCTTTTATATATATATAATATATATATAATATATATTATATATGTTTCTTTTTCAGATTATTTTCCATTATAGATTATTACAATATCCAAATGAATCTTTTGTCTCTGAGAATATTTTGCTTTAGAATCTTAACCTATTAATAATTTGTATGTTAATAGTCTAGGTAGTACTATTACTGTTGAAAATAGATATGGATGTTAAGCCCCTAACTCTTCATATTGAAAGGTACTTTCTCTACTTGTACTTTGAACACCTTGATCATTTCAGCTAAAGTTCATTGGTGTAGCAAACTCTAGAAAGAATTAAATAGACTCATTTATTGACTCATTCCATCAAAGAATAATTATACAATGTCTACTCTGTACCACATCCTCTTTTGGGGGGATTCAGCAGTGACCCAAGCAGATAAAAAATTCTGCCCCTGTGACATTTTGTTTTAGTGGATTGATTGCTCTCAAAAGTGCATACAATAATCGTAATTATATTTATATAACTAAGTCAACTTTATCCCTTTTTCAGATTTTGACAAAAATGCTTTTGAAAAAAATTCTCATAATGTAAAGCAGGTGCAACTGAAGAACAATTGCATTCATTTTTACAATTTATCTAGGCTATTCACCATTTGTAATAAATTAACTATAAGTGATTTTTGAAATCTAAAATCCCAAACACATTAAATGACAGATTTTGAGTTTATAATTAGTGTAATGGCCATCAACCATTTTTGTTTCAGCATCCATCACCTTCCTGTAATAGTGCCCAGATTTTCCTCCTGGAATCCACCAGGGCCCCCACTTCTGATTTATTTGCATCGGATATGGCTAGATCCTGGGATTGGGCATGGAGCATCTGACTTTGCCCTAAGATGCACACTAGAGTCATCCCCCAAGCCTCATTGATTAGTTTGGAGATAAGCATGTGCCTTAAGTTGGCCAATGAAGAGCAGTAAAATTTACCTCCCTGTTTTTGTTTGAGTGATAGAAAATCCAGGTGGATTTGAAGCTGAGGAGCTGTAAAGCTAGAGCTGCTGCTGTTTGTATGATGTGAGAATTAAGTCACTCATGAGGAAGAGCAGAGCTCAGCCAAGTCCAGAGACAGAGAAACTGAATCTGGCACCCTGCTTTATACCTTTGGTTTAAGGTAGACCCACCGTAGGGCTTTGCCATTATGTAACATCCAAAGCAGAACATTTTATGTTGGTTAATTTTTAGACAGGTGGTGATACCATTCCAGAAGTGGCAGAGCCAAGGTGATATGATTTTTCTAAAATGGTGTAAAGGCCTTTGTAAAATTGCAAAGAAAAATGAAGCAAAATCTTTCTTTGAATTACACATAGTTGAATTGCAGGAAAAGCAATATACACTAAACTTTGAAAAAATATTTTGCATGTTCATATTAAATGAAGTTAGGCTCTAGGTTCATGTAACTAAAAACAATTTTTTCACTTTTGCCAGCTTCCAAAGGAACATTCCAAAATCATGTGGATTGTGGGACAATGCTGTGTCATTAGGCAATAGCCTACATATTACAAAATTTTAACATATGTATCCTGTACTGCACACAATAATGGTCCTCCAAAGATGTCCATGCCCTGATGCCCAG
>NC_045732.1:28123631-28246477 GCF_009834535.1 Camelus ferus
TTCTATAGATGTATCCATAAGAATATATAGCATAATTTTGCATAAAGTTTATATAAAGTTGCTATGCTTACCTAATCTGCAATTTATCTTTTTTGATTTATTATTATGTCTTTTTAAAAATTGAAGTATAGTTGATTTCCACTGTTATTTTCATGTGTACAGCATAGCAATTCAGTATTTTTGAAGATTATACTGTATTATATTTAATTTGAAGAAAATGACTATAATTTCCTGTACTATATAGTATAGTATATCCTTATTGCTTATCTGTTTTATGCATAGTAGTTAGTATCTGTTAATCCCATATCCCTTTGTCCCTCTGCACTTCTCGCTCCCTTTTGATAACCACAAATTTGCTTTCTATATTTGTTAGTCTGTTTCTGTTTTGTGTATACATTTATTTGTATTATTTTTTAGATTCCACATATAAGTGATATTATACAGTATTTATCTTTCTCTCTCTGACTTATTTCACCAAGCATAATATTCTCTAGGTCCATCCACATTGCTGCAAATGGCAGAATTTCACTCTTTTTTACGACTGAATAATATTCCATTGTAATTCCATTTTGAGTAATTCCATTTTATTTTTTATCATTATGTCTGTATATTTATCAGGTTAGATACCTGTAGCTCTAGTTTAACCATTTTGACTGCTCTCTAGTAGCCCATTGAATAAACATTACTCATTTTTTAATCAATCTACTGTGGTTCATAATTTAGATTTTATTGTTGTTGTGGCAATAATGAATAATACCATAATGAACATTCATATACGTCCATCTTTCTGCTCAAGAATAAGTGTTTCTCTAGGGTCTGTATCCAGAAGTGGAGGCATGGAGCAATAACACTTGCACATACTTGACTTATATATTTCCAAATTGTTCTCCAAAATAGTTGTTCTGATTTATGTATGTAAGAACGTTCTATAAGAGTTTCTATTTTTCCATGTCCTTTCCAATTCTAAGTATGATAAAAAATAATGTGATTGAAATCTTGTCTAATTTTAATTTGTATTTTATTGATCAGTACTGAGGTTAAACTTTTTGATGTTTTTTGATTTAATTCCCTTTTATACATTTTTCCAATTTTCCTAGTGGAATACATTTTTTATGTATGTACACTCTGAGTATTTTTCTTCATCTTTCTATCTTTGAAAATGAGGCCAGGTGTATACTATCAATATGATACTAAAAACTAATTATCCAAATGAACAAAAGAAAGGTCTCAGACTTGCTGTTCATGCTTATGATCAAAGTGTAGTAGTTTTTTGGTTTGTTTTGTTTTTGATACTTGGTTCCTTTGCAAGGACAGCATTTGAAGTAGGGTTTGAGGACTAAGTTGACCTGAGTTAAGTGCGTAATAATAACTCTTCACTTGGGATCATATATAGTAGAGACCTAAATGTGTTCTTGTATTTCTCATTTCTTAACTGCAACTTTGGATAATTTACCTCTAACAGTTCACTGTTTCCTTAGTGATTTATTCATAATTTGCTCTCATTCTAAATTATTTGAGAAGTCAATTACTATATAAATGAAGACAACAGGCATTTAATATGCTATGTGCAGTATATTGTAGTGGAGGGGTGAGTAGGTATGGATATTATGATATAATATCTTACTTCAACCAGAATGTGGTTTCATTGATGTCCTAAAACCAATATACATAAATGCAGGGACTATATGCTAACTTGGATCTGGTTCTGGGGCTTAGTTCTTGTCTCATTCCTTCATGGTCCTGACACCTTAGTATGCCACTTCCCCTATGGTTTCTAAACACTTAGGTTACTCAAGATCACTTCTATTTTTTTAGAATACAAAAAAATGATGGCACGCCAAATCACAGTCACAAATTGTTATTCATAATGTTCCTATGTAACTTACTAACTCCTTACCATAAAAATGACATATATTGTACAGTCAAGAGAATAGTGGTGATATTTATTTTTAAAAATATCAATTCACTGTACCACATGGTTGGTATTGATTTGTAACTGAACACACGTATACAAAATATAAATATATTTTTTCAATTTTATCAATAGCTCTTTGAGTATATAAATTCATTTGTAAATGATATCAAGTTTAAATTTGAATCCTCAAATCTGAAGCTTGGGCCAAGGAGTATCTTGCCTCTCAAGATACACTTCTCCAAATATCATGGAATTGGCTCTGACTTCACCTCAGTTGACATTTGTTTTAAGCTGTAAAATGATTTTTAAGATCCCATCCATATCTAACATCTCACGATTACGAAGATATTCTCATGGTAGTTATTTGTAATGTTACAAACAAAGGATCAGTCTCTTCGGTCAGAGCAGTCTTACTTGACCTTAATGTACCATGTGACATTTTTGGAAATAGAGCAACTCTTCTGCTGTCTTGTTTCTTGACAGTAAAGTTTCAGAGAAAACAGATTCCCGCATTGTCCTAACCTTCAATATAGGGCTATCAATATGTTTAAGTCTTCCTGAAGTTAAGATTTTATGTGGTCTGGTGCCAGGAAATAATTTTGTGATAAAACAGATACCTGGTTTACTAAAAAATATCAGCATCCTACAAACATGAATTCATTAGAGAGGAATTTTCCATGGGTTATATCTGAGCTGCAGCTTCCATGAACTAAAAGAACTAGTTAATGTCTGAGAAGTTTTTAGTAAATGTAAAGTAAAAGAAATTGTCAGTTCTTCAAAAGATGAGATATTATCTTTTCGTTTTTGTAGCCTCAATCATTAGTTGGTTCCAGCCACATAGTAGGAGATCCGTAAGAGTATTCATCGATTGGAGTTTAAGGCATTAATTTTCAAACCTGTATCCTTTGAATAACAAAGGATTTTATTTTGTTATTTCTCACAAGATGGGTATGTGGCCCATAGGTTTCTTACCTTTGCTTTATATTCCTTGAGAGCTGACACAAATTAAAGCATTTTTTAGGAAAAGTGATTTCTAAAATATTTTTGTTAATGTTTCAAGTGTGCAGTTATAGTCTAAGGATCATCAGGGCACATAGGTAACTCCCTGTGTCATCCATATTTTATAGTAACAACCATTGTTTACATGTTTCAAGGATTTTTTCCTTATATGAGAAATATAAGTAAATCAATATTAAAAAGTCTATAAGATCTAAAAAATACAACTAAAAAATAAACAGACACAGATAGAGAGAACAAATTAGTCGTTACCAGTGGGGCAGAAGGAAGAGCATTAAGTGATACAAACTATTATGCATAAAATAAGCTACAGGGATATATTGTAAAACACAAAGAATGTAGCCAATATTTTATAACAGCTATAAATGGAGCATAAGCTTTAAAAATTATAAATCACTATATTGTACACTTGTAACTTATATAATCTTGTGCATCAAGTATCCTTCAATAACAAAATAAAAAATAAAAGCCACATGAGGCTAAAAATATGTATACTTATACAAATACCAAAAAAGAAAATAGTCTATAGGAGAATGGAAACGTGTATGACTAGAAAAGCTTGACTAGTTTTATTAGTAGATACTTATATTCATGTCACATGTAATGTAACATTTGATTATGAAATAATTTAGAATAATTAAGGTGAATTGTTATTTATGAAATAACCGTGAATGCTACAAGATGGACATTTGGACACATGCTCTGTGACAGGAATCCACAAACTTTTTTAAGGGGCCAGATAGTACATGTTTTAGTCATGTGATATATACAGTTTTAGTCCCAACTACTCAACTCTGCCTTTGCAGCACAAAAGCAGCTATAGATGATGCATAGGCATGGGCCATAGATTGCTGACTTCTGTCCTGAAAATCCATTGACCTAGTCCAATTTTAAGAATTACAAAATTTTAGCAAAAATCTGTTATATTTATTCATAGGCTTTTTAATAACAGTAATTTAAAAATAAGTTAATTAATCTGAAAAAAGAACCTAAATAAATTTCATTTTGATTATTTTAATGGAACATGATTTTTTCTTGTATTTGATTATAAACGTGTTGAACTAAACTTACTTGTTCTTACCACTAGACTAGCTATTATTAGGTATATTTAGATAGTATTTTTAAATTATTTTCCCTAGAATATACTCATATTTTGGACAAATGTCTCCTTATGATAGAATTTTAGAGTTTATGTCCATAAAATAAAGGGTTACTCATGATTTCTCTAAGGAATCTTCAAACTATACAGTTCCATGTTTCTGTGAGTGTCATATCATTTGCCAGTAGGAACAATGTCTTTGTTTATAGATTTCTTTTAAAATTCTTTATTGAGAATGTCATTTTTCCAAGAGATCTTTTCTCTTTGAAAGTCACTTCTAGTTTCTATATGAAAAAATGTCTTTTAAAATCAATACCAGTGAAAGCCAATCAGCAATAGAGTGATTACAGGATGCCTTGCTTATCATTGGAAGGCCAAGATAGTTATCTCTGTCATTATCCTTTCATCTGATTTGAAAGTACAGAGAGGCAGCTTTTTGGCCATACCACCCTTACTTTGTGAAATGTCCCCATTATAACCCCATTGTAAGATGGCCATCTGCCTTTATGATCATATTCTAAAGCTATTAATCAATTTTATGCCCAAATGCCCAGCATATCACCAACCCTACTCCCATCTTAAATTTATCATAGACTCAACGTAGTTATAAAGGGAAAAATCACAAAATCTTCTAACATCTCATCTCATTATATTATTGTGCATAAGGAAAAAGTAGTTTTAAAGTATAGAGAAAATGAATTGGGTCATGCAGCTGCTTCCCAAATGTGAAATTTCTTTCTCCATTGCCTCCATTATTTTTTTCTCCCTGAAATGCAGAAATTATTCATACTGGGATACGACTATGCTCCCCCAACAAACCAAGTCTTCAATGCCTGCTATTTTATTGCCACATAATATGAAGTAACTGAAAGGGTGTCAATGCAAGTGGCAGGCCAAGATCATCAGGTTTATTCTTTTTTGTTTTTGTGATTTGTGGTTGTCTTTATTTTTTTATTTTTGTTTTATTTATTGAAGTATAGTTGATTTACAATGTTGTATTAGTTTCTATTGTACAGCATAGTAATTCAGTTATACATTCATATACATGTATACATATTATTTTTTATATTCTTTTTCATTACATTGAATATAGTTCCCTGTGCTATATAGTAGGACCTTGTTGTTTATCTATTCTGTACATAGTAGTTTGTATCAGACAATCCCAAACTCCCAATTTTGCCTCCCTCCCCCATTTCCCCCCGGTAATGTAAGTTTATTTTCTATGTTTATGAGTCTTTCTGTTTTGTAAATAAGTTTGTTTGTGTCATTTTTGTAGATTCCACATGTAAGTGATATCATATGGTATTTTTATTTTTCTGACTGACTGACTTCACTTAGAATGACGATCTCCAGGTCCATCCATGTTGCTGCAGATGACATTATTTCATTCATTTTTATGGCTGAGTAGTATTCCATCGTCTATATAATCATGTTTTCTTTGTCCATTCATCTGTCAATGGACATTTAGGTTGTTTACATGTCTTGGCTATTGTAAAAGTGCTGCTATGAACATTGGGGTGCATGTCTTTTCAAAGTAGAGTATTCTCCCTATGGAATGGGAGAAAATATTTGCAAACAATGTGACTGAGAAGGGATTAATTTCCAAATTATTCAAACAGCTCGTACACTCAATATCAAAAAAAAACCTATCAAAAAATTGGCAGAACACCTAAATAGCTCTTCAAAAAAGACTTACAGATGGCCAATGGGTACATGAAAAGATGCTCAATATCACTAATCGTTAGAGAAATGCAAATCAAAACTACAATGAGGTATCACCTCACACAAGTCAGAATGGCCATCATCAAAAAGTCTGCAAATAATAAATGCTGAAGAGGGTGTGTAGAAAAAGGAACCTTCCTACGCTGTTGGTGGGAATGTAAATTGCTGCAGCCACTATGGAGGACAGTATGGAGGTTCCTTAAAAAACTAAAAATAGGCTTACCATATGATCCAGCAATCCCACTCCTAGGCATATATCCAGAGAGATCTCTAATTTGAAAAGACATCAGGTTTATTCTTCATACAACCCTCTGCAGGTTTTGCCCTCGCAACAGACCCATATATGTGGGAACTGGCTTTTCCTTCTGCCCTCTCCTTTAGAATGGTTACAGTGGAGTAACCACATTTTTACAAGGTGACCGCACCTCATCTGTAGAGATGAAGCCAGAGGCTGGCTCCTGTCCCAGGCTGAGCGAATCTGAGTCCATTCCCAGGATTTTAGAGTTAGAACTGGGAAATGATCCTCCAGTGAAACTTTTAGCTCTTAAATGGAAATGATCAAACTCACAAGCTGTTGGCAGTAACTATTTTCTGACATGTGGTTTGGAAATAGAAAAATCCATTATACTGAGAAAGAACAAGAGAGAGAGAGAGAAAGAATGAAAAAACTACACAGAAAGAGACAGAGTTGATTTATGAAGAGCAACTTCTGTTGCTCTCACCCTAACAGGTTTGGGATAAGGTTCCAGTTCACACCATCATCCAGCTGAATTCCTGCCCTTGAGTTGTGTGATATCCATATATTTGTTTAATAAACTACCTTTTGCTAAAACTTCTTCAAATAGGTTTCCATAATTTAAAGCCAAAAGAACTAATTGTGAAGTTTATTTCATACTCTAAGCCTTCTATAAAGCATAGAATATAAATATAATGCCTACAAAAATGTTATTTTGTGTTGCTAAATTATTAAACATAATTAATTACCCAAAAGGTACTCCCCAGAGAAAGACACCACAAAATGTGTATGTGCGTATGTATTTTCTTTTTTTCAAAAAATGAGTTTTGAGTGCCTTCTGTGAACCAGGCAGGGAACAGTGTTAGGTAAGCAACAATGAACAATTACAGAAGTGTCTAGTCTATTGGGGGAGAGATATATTAACCAAATAATCACAAAAATTAGTAAATGATTAAAGACTCTAGAAAATTCTATAAAGGAGAAGTATGGGACAGGGAGCCAGGTAGAGGAAGCAACATATGTGAAGGCCTTGTGGCTAATTCAAACAATGAATTTCAGTGTTGCTAATCTGAAGGATTTCTTTTTCACAAAGCCATTTATTAGTTAGGTCCTGAAAGCAACGCTTCTGTTTTCTGTTTACCATGTTTAGCCTTCGTGTAGGAAGAGCATTTTTGTTTGCATTCCAAATTTACTTCTCAAATAACTTAAAACCCCTATTTCCTTAACATTATTCAAGAAAGGCATGTAGTATACAATGTTATTTGCACCATCAGTTTGTTCAGCAAACTTTCTTTGTAGTCAGGGCAAAAAAAAATTATCTCAGATATATTCATGGTTTCAACATGAATCCTTGAACGGGTTAATGAAATCCTATTTAGAGCAGTGTGATTGTGGTAGTGTCCCAGCACATTATTTCAGGCCATCAGCTCCATGTCACTCAGGTCGGGTCTGACAAAGGCATGTGAGCCCAGAGCCATGGGAATGTTCATCTCCATTAAGAATTAATATGAGAAGACACTATCTTTAGTAAGATTCACTTAGAGGAGCAGCATGGATTGCTCCTCGGGCTAGCATCCCTCTGTTCTTAAACTGCAACCAATGCTACTGTTGTATTTCAGTAGTAATCTAACAAATGGTGCCAAGAATATAAGAGAGGGAACTTACACTTTGTGACTTCTCCAGGTTTCTGAGCCATGCGTGAACTATGTAACTGTGTACACAAAGAACTGTTCATTTAGTTGCCACGGAACTGCTTGTCTGTTGCCTTTACAGGGAACAAAATTGTACTTTCACTACTGTGACTCATACCCTGTGGTATAATTGATAAAGCTACCTTTCTTAACTTTGAACCAGAGTGCTTCAGTTGGCATAGATTTTTTGTTGCTTTTGTGGTGGTTGTTAAAGAAAAGATAATTGTTCACAAACCCAGGCTTAACCTGCATTCTCAACAATTGGTGGCTTTGAGCAAAGATCACAATTCACTGAATCTAACTGTAATAATTCACACATAATGGATGGACAACAAATCAAATGACCATCAGGGAAATAGTGTTTTTACCAACATGTATTCTCTTGAGTTGCTGTGTCTGAGCATTGATGAATACTTGGTGGTAATGACCCCTGCCGTTATTGATGAGGCTCTAATCAAAGATCTGATACATAGTCTTCCCTTGAAGAGAAATCTTTAGTGTTCTCAGTATATGGTCAGGCAAGAGTCCAGTAAGTGTTAGATATGTGAGTTTAAGAAAGGGATAAATTTGGGAATTTGAGATCTGCAAATATTAATCACTGTATATAAAAATAGATTAAAAACAAACTTCTAATGTATAGCACAGGGAACTATATTCAATATCTTGTAATAACCTTGAATGAAAAAGAATATGAAAATAAATACATGTATATATATTCATGACTGGGACATTATGCTGAACATCAGAAATTGACACATTGTAACTAACTATACTTCAATTTTAAAAAAAAAGAATTCCTTAGTCCCTATGCACCTTAGTGATGGAAGGTATGAGTGATTCTAGGACAAATGTGAGCATCCATGTGTATGCTTACAGATGTGACACCCTAGCATAATTATTAAGATTCTCCCCTGTGCTCCCATAGTACTGTGTCCATACTTCAATTATGACACTTTTCACTTTGCTTCATGATTAATTTTCTTTCTATACTATTATGTTACTAGCTTTGTGAAGTAGAATAGACTATTGTTATTGTTATGATTATGATTATGATTAATTACCAAATGCCTAAGAAAGAAAGGCTCAGTACATGCTTCCTGTATTATCCTCGAAGAACCTACTTTGAGAAAGCTATATGTTCATAATGTTTTAACATTTTGCAAGAGGTGCAAAGAGGAAGGAATTAAGCCTGATAATCGCTGGGTTACTGGACGCCCAAGATAAACATTCTACTAGGGATATGGTCTGGGTTGAAGTTGGCCTAGTAATAATAACTGATTTCACCTTATCCAGAAAAGCTTAGGAGAAAATAGCCCAGGACTGAGAAGGCTCTTTTTCATTTTTTATTAAATAATTGATACCTTTGAGAAGGCTCTAGAAGCTACACTTTTGGGAGTCCCTAGGAGCAAAGAAAAGTTATTTCCTGGAACTGGCATATATTTCATAATAAAACAAATGAAACATCCTACATCCTAACAAATTGTCTTGTATCATATAACTTCCTGACAGAAATGAGGCAAAAATTCAATCACTAATTTTTCCTTTACAATAAAATTTCCAAGTAGTAAATTAATTTGGCATTGGTGAAACAAAAAATTCTGTAGCATCAACCCTGTAGATAAAAATGGTATTAAATGTAGTAAAATTGAGAAGTATTCATCTTTTATCTTTAGTAGTAATTTTTAATTAAAAACTCACCATCCAAACTGTACTAAAATTATTTTAGGTTGTATCAAAGTTTCGTGAGATACGGATGTGATAATGTACAAGAGATTACAAATTTTATATTTTGTAAGATTTTACAATTGGTTCTTTTTGTTGATATGGAAACAAGTATTGAAATTTCAAAAGTTCAAAATACAATAGCATATTATATTTAGAAAACTGGACTCAAAGTTACAACACACAAATGTTATCTTAGTTTAGAAAAGTAAGTAGTAGTATTTTGCATGGTTTACCGATTGGCCTTCTAAAGAAATGCATTTAGTTCCTGTTCTTCCATGATAACCTCTATGTTTTTCTATCTAATTCTTTGTAATCAAATGTTCTCTGCTTAGTTTTTCTAACCACAATTCATTTTGATTTCATTTTAAAAAAAATCAGATTCCTCTCTGTGATAGACTATGAACCTCTTCCTAGCTTGGTGGTCATCCCAAAGTTATTTCTGCATCTTCCTTTCCCAAGTGGCCTGGAATATTCAACTGGAATCCATTCAGCCCTGTTAGCATTCAGCAATACTCGATATATTGGGGAGATTTTCCATCTTCTTTCTTAAAAGATATCTTCACATACCTAAATGATTATATAGTAAAACTCCATTAATTCAAGCTAATTGGGGAGAAAATAACTTAAATTTATTGAAAAAGAGTTTGTGTTGTAGTTATCTTCTTGTTGTATAATTCAACCTTAGTATTTTTACTTGGAGTTACATGAAGTTAAAAGCTGTGGAAGGACTTTCTATTAGAGATCCTTCCTATTTAGTAGGTAACATGGTTATAGGAATGAAAAGAGAGACCTGTCACAGGTTGAAAAATTTTGTTGCCCTTAGTAAGCTGAATGATCTCTGAAATCTTGTTTACATTCTCTAACAGCATATTAAACTTATTAATAGGAAAAAGCACACCATAAATAACCTTCCTACATTTTTGCCTCAAATAATGTATTTTCTGACTTGATCTTGTGAAAAAAGTCAAAACAGAATAATATTATGTGGGAAACTTACATCAAATCATGCTATTTTACCTTGAAATCATAAGAACCACCAATACACCTGTCTGACTACTGGTCTTTTCTTGTAAATGAACCATTTAACAGTTCGTAGAAAATAGCTTCTCCAGGTATTATTTACATGGATAACAGGTTTTATTATTTAACTTGTATGTATCTTTTGTCTTCTTACTCAATTTACATTCTGAGTTTTTAAAATGTTAAGAGTGCATTAAAATTACACCTTTTAGGTTTAAATAGCTGAATCATAGGTGGCCAACTATTAAAAATATGTTCCTATTAATGAAAACGTGTATAGTGACAGAAATAATACCAGTAAATGGAAGAATTAGATTGTAACCTTTAACTAAACAAGTACTTCTTGTAATCGTGATTGTCTTGGGGCTAATGTATGTGAGTATGACATTTATTTCCACCATAATTTTATACCTATTTGAAAAGACATGCCATATGTCACAAGTATTCAGTTAAAATAGTTCAGTGTGATTATAGCTAATTAAATCACACACAATCACAAAACTCTATTCAAGAAATATTTGGTTACAAATCTAAAGCATACTAAATTAAAGGAGTAGAATTTAGTGTGAGGGGTCAGATAGCACTGCCCTTGATCTTCCCAGGAAACTATAATCATTGTCAACTGAACTTACAGATATTAATTAACATGACACAAAAACCAAGCCCTGTCTCACCTTACTTTGACTAATTAATACATTTATGTGAGTTTCAAGTTCCTTCTATTTCGTTTCAAAATGGTGCTGAAGCCCCTCAGAAGGTTACTGGTTGTAATTTTAAATACACTACTTAATTTATTTTATTAAATTCAGTGCCCCTAAAAGTAAGTATTCTTGGTTTGTGAGTACTTAGGAAAGAAAAAACATGTATTTAAAGATTAAAATTACTCATGCTCATGGGATCATCAGAATGCTAATACTCTGGTAATAATGAGGACTAGTGGATCTTAAATAGCCTTCCTCATATTATGCTGATGATGTCTTGTGTGTTAGCCTTGTCATTTTTGTAGACAAGGAGGTGCCTCATTGTCACTTCAACAAATCTGAACTTTGCATGAGTAGGTTTCAGGTGTAGAAAGGAACCATGTTGTTTTTCAGCCTTTTACAGTGATGCAATATTGAATGGATGTACAAGACACTAATAATTTTATGTCAGTCAAACCTGTCACAAATACTTGACTGCTACATGATGCCCATTTGTAATGATGGCACAAGCAAGATACCTGAACATCCCTGAATAACCCCAAATACTGATAATGGGATGGATATTAATACAATCATTTTGTAAAACTGTTTACTAGTGTCTACTTAAGCTGAACATCTAACCTATCTTTTCCCTCCTAGGTATATATCCAACAGATATATACAAAACATGTGCAAAAATGTTCATAGCAACACTATTTGTAGTGGCCCCAAATTGAAAACTACCTAAAGATCCATCAATGGTATAAGAAATACGTAAATTGTGGTATGGTCACCTAATGGAATAATTTACATTAATAAAAATGAATAAACTCTATACACAATAATATACATGAATCTTATAATTTTATGTGAAAGAAGCTAGACAATGAGTATATAATGTATGATTTAAATTTATTAAAATTTTAAAAATAATAAAATTAAGTATTATGGTTAGAAATCAGAGTAGCTGTTACCTTTGCTTAGGGGAGAAGTGATGGCAAGGCACCATGAAGAAGACTTCTGGGATGTTAATGTAATGTTCTGTTTCTTGAACTAGTTGCTGGCTATATGGATTTGTTCTATTTGTGGTGATTCATCAAGAAATATACTTACGATTTGTGTGTACACACATACATGCACACTCACACACACATATATAAAATACTTCAATAAGAAAATTAAATACTTGAAAAGTTCTGACGTTAAATATAGTAAACTGGGGCCAAGTGTTTATCTGTGCTTGTATTAGTTTTCTAGGGCTACTGTAACAAATTACCACAAACTGGGTGGCTTGAAACAACAGAAATTTTCCCTTTCTCGGTGCAGAAAGCCAGAAGCCCCAAATCAAGGTATTGGCAGGGTTGTTTTCTTTTGGAGAATCTGCGGGAGAATCTGTTCCATGTGACTCTCCTGGGTTTCAGCGGTTGCTTGCAATCCTTGCCATTCCTTGACACATCACTCCAATCTCCACTTCCTTCCTCACGTGATTCTCCCCCCTGTATTTCTTCTCTTTGTCTCTGATAAAAACACTGACTATTGGACTTAGCACCCACCTGTGTAACTGCAATTTTTTAACTTAACTACTTCTGCAAAGACCTTTTTTCAAAATAAGGTGACATTCACAGGTTCCAGGTGGACATAATCTTGAGGGGGGCACACCATTCAATCTACTGCAGTATTCCTTCCCAAATCTCCACACAAATCATGGTAATATAGATGCAAAAATATTACACAGACAAAAAAAAATATGAGATGAGTGGAAAATACAAAAAATATTTTCAAGATATTGGAAGGTGGAAAGTAAATATTGGTTGATTTAGCAGAGTGCAAGAAATTAAAATTGAGTGTCAATAGGAAGCAACTATAAGCAAACTCAGAATTTGGAGATACCAAGAACTTCTGGATGCAGAGTAAGGACTGGGGCTTAAAACAGCAAGTTTGGTTGAAAGTCCATATAAAGAAGTTAAAGATATCTTCCCCTAGCCTGGGCATCCAAGTGTCTAATTATCCCATATCTAGACAGAAAGAAAATGAACAATCAATATGAAAGAGAAGATCAAAGTGGCTCTGGACTTGTGGTCAGGAGGAATTGCTGAGGGAGGGAGTGAGACACTGTACTAAAATGAAGGGATTAAGAAACAGTCTATATTTTGAATGGTGCTGACACCCTCCTGCCACTCCTCTGTGTTCATCTACCAGGACATTGACTGCTAAGCTGCTAATCTAGTCAGAAGATGAGGTTTCTTACCTGGGGAAAACTGCAGCCAGAGAGAAAAGACCTGCCTTTGGCAGGGTTGCCTCCAAATGAAAGACTAATACTTCTCTGACCACATATATTGAAGTCCACTTTTCAGTCATGCTACCATGCTCACAGAGCTTTCATTCAGCTTCTCAGCACCTCACTCTTACATAGCAATAGTCAGCCAAGAGTTACAGTCTATTTGAGGGAAGCTCACAGTGTAAAAGGGAGAGTTTTTTTTTTTTTTTTTTTAAGCATACAGGTAAAAAGAACTGTGAGGAAACAAAAAGTGTTCAGGGAGATGAAAAATTCAAAAAATTATCATGACTATTCCCAAATACATTAAAGAAGCAATTTATAACATCCAGGATACTCTAAAAATGGACATTCAGGGAACTCATAAGAGCTCTTGAGAGATTAAAATATTATAGCACAAATCTCCCAGAATGTAGAACAAATTATCAAAGAGATGAGATTTTTTTCAAAAAGGGATCAGTACAGGAGGTCTAACTGGAATTTTCAAGAGCTGCAAAAAATGGGGGGAAAAGTACAAAAGAGGAAATTATAAAGTAAGTAATGCAAGAAAGTTTTCCTTAATTGATAAAACTTAATTTTCCATGTTTAAAGAGTTCAACATGCCATCAGCAGAAGGCATTCAAGATGGTTCATATCAAGGCATATCAGCCAGAAATTTTAGGACACCAAGTGTAAAAATTCTAAAAACCTTCCAAAAGGAGGTAGAGAAAGGTTGTATACAATGTCACAGCCATCAGAATACAATGGACTTTTCAAGAGTAGCATTTGAAGCCAAAGGTCAACTAAGTATTGCCTTCAAATTTTTGAGGTAATTTTATTAATTACTTTCTACCTACAATTCTAAATCTAGTCAATTAATTAATCAATTAACTTATAAGAACAGATGTATGGAGTCTGCAGAAGAACAAGGTGTGAAAAATGTATCTATGATATACCCTTTCACAAGAAGGTCCTATAGGACATATTTTACCAAAATGAGTAAATAAGCCAACAAACAAGGGTCAAGAATCAGAAATCTGGGTACACTTGGAGAGGAGAGGAGAGGAGAGGGGAGGGAAGAGGAGCAAAGAGAAGGGGAGAGGAAGAGAGGAGAGAAAACCTTCTGAGAGATATGTATTCCATACATGTAATAGAGGAAACATAAAAATGAAAACATGAAAGAAAATGATTTTCAGTGAAAGAAGGCAATAAGAAATTTAGATGATGCCCAATGATGTCCATATAAATGGGACACTCCCAGAAAAGCAAACCACTCAAGATCTCTGAACACTTGCTGTATGTTTCTGCTTTTTCTGTTTCTTCTTAATAGGCCCTTTCTCCGTCCTCACTGTTGATAAACTAGTCCTTAAAAGACCCAACTCAAGATTTAATCTTTGCCAAAATTTAGGGGACTATCTATATGTCCTTGGTTACGGAAAGCTTTCTCAACATAAGTACAAAATACAGCCATAAATATAGAAGCTAAAATCTGACCACATTATAATTTTAAACTCATATAAAGCAAAGACAAACAAAAATCACAAACAAGTTTAAAAGAAAAGTGATCAAGTGGAATACTATTCAGCCATAAAAATGACACCATAACACCATTTGCAGCAACATAGATATCCCTGGAGAATGTCATTCTTAGTGAAGTAAGCCAGAAAGAGAAAGAAAAATACCATATGAGATTGCTAATACATGGTATCTAAAAAAAAGAAAAAAAATGTAAATACAAAACAGAAACAGACTCATAGACATAGAATACAAACTTGCGGTTGCCAAGCGGGTGAGGGGTGGGAAGGGACAGACTGCGATGTCAAAATTTGTAGATACTGAGAAGCATATGCAGAATAGATAAATAAGATTATACTGTATAGCACAGGGAAATATATACAAGATCTTGTGGTAGCTCACAGCGAAAAAAAATGTGACAATGAATATATGTATGTTCACATATAACTAAAAAATTATGCTCTACACTGGAATTTTATACAACATTGTAAGATGACTATAACTCAATTTAAAAAATGTTAAAAAAAAATAGAAAAGTGACAAAGTAGGAAATTGTATTTCCACTGGTTATCATGATAAAAATTTGGTATATAAAATCTATAAAGAGTTCCAAGTCAATAAGAAAGATAAACAATAAAATAAATTTATGCCAAAATGGTGAAAGTTATAGCATATAATTCAGAGATGAGAAAATCCAACTATGAGAGGATGGTTCATTTTATTAGTACAAAACAGATTAAAACAATGATGAATTATCTTTTTCCCCATCAGATTAATTTTAAAAATGTAATTAGAAAATCTGTTTATCAATTATTAGGAAAGATGTGGGGGAGAGAATTATATTCTAGGATGCTGCTAGTGGAAGTATAAATTGGTGCAACCATTTTGGGGAACTACTTAACAATAGCCCATAAAATTGTAAAACTGTATGCTAGGATGAATATAAGTTTTCTTATTATGATGAATATATAATTTGTCTTTCAGTCTGAGACAACGTTGAACCTGAAACAGGGCACTGTTAAAATTTATGCCAGAACAAATGGGTAAACTGGGATTTTCCCAGGCCAGCTGGTCACCATAGTTATGACCCACTTTGTGCACAGACTTTAGATAACCTCTTGTCCTTGTGTCCTATGTGTGTATAAGCTATTCTTTGTTGAACAGTTTATAACAGCAGAAAATTAGGGAAAATCTATCAAAAAGGAACACCATAACTAAAACATACAATCCAGAATACTAAACAAGGAAAGGGAAAGTAATGAACTAGATTTCTCTATATATTAGCATCAGTAGATACCCAGAACATAAACTCCAGGTGTGAAGAGATTATAGAACGTTATAAACAAAAATAGATGAATAGATCAATTGATTGATATTTATATAATATTATTTGATAAGTACAATTAAACACAGCCCAAATTATAATAGTGGTTGCTTCTGATAATTGGGAAAGGGAATCCTGGTCATGGTTTAAGGGGAATTAAGCTATTTTAGTAATGTCATATTTCTTTAAAAATAGTTTGAAGCAAGTATGACAGACGTTAAAGTTGATATATCCAGATTGGGGGGAGGTATATGTATATTTTAAGAAATATTAGTCTTTGTATTTTTAGTGACTTTTCCCCCAAATTAAAAGAGAATGATACCTCTTCCATAAAGCCTTCCTTGATCTCTTTAAGCCAAACATCATTTCTGTCACTCCTGTCTCTATAGCTCTCTTATAAGTTATCCTATTCTGCTTATAGGGTTTGTCTCTTCCACTAAGTTGAAAAATTCCTAATCAAAAGAGTGATGTCTTGTCCTTTTTTGTATCCCTCTGTAACACCTGGCCAGATACCTGATACACAGTCAACACCCAGTAAGACTATATTAAACAAAATACAGAAACAATAGGATGGCTTACATAGAAATACCTGCCTCTCTTTAGGTGACTCTAGAAAATTTTTAATTTTTAAAATTTAAAAATTGTCAACTTTCTCATGCTTTCCTTTGCATAATGGACCTATATTTTGTGACAACTTCTGTGAACATACTTTCGGAATGGATCTCTAATAAAAGTGAAACTATAGTGTTTTATATTTATATGTTACTTAGCATGTTGAAGAGTCTCCAGACTCTAACTACCAAAGCAAACCTAGGCTAGGATGGTGATTAAAAGGATCTGCTTCAGTTTCTCCTTCCTCATAAATACCTATTCTTTTTCCTAATGCTGAGTTCTAGACTGTTGAATGGAATGTGGCATTTTTCTCAGTTACTTCTTTGTTTCACTTTGGCTCTACTGGCCTCTTTAGTAATGTTAACTTCAACCTGTCAACACCAATTAACAATTTTTGAAAATCTACTGGGTCCACAGAAGAATTTCAGTTACCTGCTGTTCATTTTGAGTCTAGTTGTTAAGCAAAGCTTGAATACAATATGGCATTTGCTTTGCAGTGTTCTTTTTTTTTAATTTCAAGTTTCAAGGCTTCAGTTTCCCACTCTCATAAATAAAACATACACTTTCATTTTTTTCAAAGATATCAGAGTTTGCTCAGTTGAACAATGCCCAACTTGCAAATGAATGCTTTTGAAAATACATATGGTGGATATATAAGTACATATGTGAATTCATTTGGCTCCAGTGTGAATTTATTAAATGTGCTATGTCGAGTTATCTTTTATCAAAAGAACTGTTAGTAA
Source organism: Camelus ferus (assembly GCF_009834535.1). Taxonomy (NCBI): domain Eukaryota; kingdom Metazoa; phylum Chordata; class Mammalia; order Artiodactyla; family Camelidae; genus Camelus; species Camelus ferus. The sequence continues at coordinate 28,141,184 of NC_045732.1, forward strand.
GTGAAGATATCAAGTGTGCTTGCTCATACATACATAAAATACTAAATTTAGGTTTTAATGCTGCCTTTTAAATGACTTCTTTGCCTGCTACTTATACTAAAAGGATGGCTTTATTCATGAAAGTGAAATGTTTTTTAAGAATACTTTCCTTAATTTTTTTAGATTATTTTCTTTGTTGTTTTCAGCTTTCTCTGCTGTTTTGGACTTAGGACTAGATATGCCCGAATTCAATAGCCCCCTCAGCCATTATCTGGCTTTCTTTCTTTTTTTTTTTTAACCTTTTTTATTGATTTATAATCATTTTACAATGTTGTGTCAAATTCCAGTGTAGAGCACAATTTTTCAATTATACATGAACATATATATATTCATTCTCACATTCCTTTCTCTGTGAGCTACCATAAGATCTTGTATATATTTCCCTGTGCTATACAGTGTAATCTTGTTTGTCTATTCTACAGTTTTGAAATCCCAGTCTATCTCTTCCCACTCCCCACCCCCTTGGCAACCACAAGTCTGTATTCTATGTCTATGAGTCTATTTCTGTTCTGTATTTATGCTTTGTTTGTTTGTTTGTTTGTTTAGATTCCACATATGAGCGATCTCATACGGTATTTTTCTTTCTCTTTCTGGCTTACTTCACTTAGAATGACATTCTCCAGGGATATCCATGTTGCTGCAAATGGCCTTATGTTGCCGGTTTTTATGGCTGAGTAGTATTCCATTGTATAAATATACCACAGCTTCTTTATCTAGTCACCTGTTGATGAACATTTAGGCTGTTCCCATGTCTTGGCTATTGTAAATAATGCTGCTATGAACATTGGGGTGCAGGTGTCATCCTGAAGTAGGGTTCCTTCTGGATATAAGCCCAGGAGTGGGATTCCTGGGTCACATGGTAAGTCTATTCCTAGTCTTTTGAGGAATTTCCATACTGTTTTCCACAGTGGCTGTACCGAACTGCATTCCCACCAGCAGTGTACGGGGGTTCCCTTTTCTCCACAGTCTGTCCAGCATTTGTCATATGTGGACTTTTGAATGATGGCCATTCTGACTGGTGTGAGGTGATACCTCATTGTAGTTTTGGTTTGCATTTCTCTTATAATTAGTGATATTGAGCGTTTTTTCATGTGCCTATTGATCATTTGTATTTCTTCCTTGGAGAATTGCTTGTTTAGGTCTTCTGCCCATTTTTGGATTGGGTTGTTTATTTTTTTCTTATTGAGTCGTATGAGCTGCTTATATATTCTGGAGATCAAGCCTTTGTCAGTTTCATTTGCAAAAATTTTCTCCCATTCCGTAGGTTGTCTTTTTGTTTTACTTCTGGTTTCCTTTGCTGTGCAGAAGCTTTTAAGTTTAATTAGGTCCCATTTGTTTATTCTTGCTTTTATTTCTTCTAGGAGAAAATTTTTGAGATGAATGTCAGATAATGTTTTCCCTATATTTTCCTCTAGGAGGTTTATTGTATCTTGTCTTATGTTTAAGTCTTTGATCCATTTTGAGTTGATTTTTGTGTATGGTGTAAGGGAGTGTTCTAGCTTCACTGATTTACATGCTGCTGTCCAGTTTTCCCAACACCATTTGCTGAAGAGACTGTCTTTATTCCATTGTATCTTCTTGCCTCCTTTGTCAAAGATGAGTTGACCAAAAGTTTGTGGGTTCATTTCTGGGCTCTCTATTCTGTTCCATTGGTCTATATGTCTGTTTTTGTACCAGTACCGTGCTGTGTTGATTACTGTAGCCCTACAGTATTGTCTGAAGTCTGCGAAAGTTACTCCTCCAGCTTCTTTCTTTCTCTTCAGTATCTGGCTTTCTTTTGAGGCAGTACTTTGCATGGAAGGTGTCTTCTTAGCTGATTGATTCCTGTGATTGCTGGCTGTATGTGCTGTGTGATGTCTCATGATTGGATCTGACTAGTGATCTTGGCTCTTTCAAAGTATTGTTTTCAGGTACCTTTTCACCTAAACACACAAAAGATGCGCTGATGATAGCACTGACTTTTCAGTGATCTTTTCATCATAATTAACGTTAAAAAAAATCCAAGTTGAAATATACAATCCCTCATGGCTTTGATGCTTCTGTAGTTAAGAAGGGCAGGAACAGCCTTGGGGAACACTTGCTGACTTAGCAGCATAAAGCAAGTCACGTGTACCTCCAGATGAGCAGAAAAGCAAGCTGATTTCATTCATTTACCCCCACTATATTACACGGACTGGCTGGTCAGTTACTTCCTCATGTTGTCAAAGCTGACCCTTAAAAACAATTAATGTGGCTAAAATTCAAATACCTTATTCCCCAAGTATGAGATATGCATCTGAAGTGGCCAAGGTTTTAAGGCAGGAGCTATATTATAGGTGCCTGGCATTTTGCAGGCTCTTATGAGTACACTGTTGTTAGGCATTCAGGTATTAGAAGGGTTTTGGAAATCCTGCTCAGCCCCTGGCATCTTTTCGACCCTATCTCGATCTCTCAATCTGCTGTTCAATTAAAAGAAATGAAGCTGAAGAGGCATCAGCGTGACTACAGCTGGTGCTGTGGAGGTTACTATTATGCTACCAGATAGTGCACGCATTATTTTTACTCATGTGGAAGGCTGCTTTGCTGTGTATTTCTAGGCTGTCAGAAAGATTGATTCTTGAAATATTTTGAAAAAAATGCTAAGTACTAGCTACTTTGGGTATTTACCCAGGGGCATTGCAGCTGCCTGGCATTGCTTTGTGACAGCTGAGCAGTAATCGCTGCTATTTCTCTGATTTGTTTGCGTCTTTGTCAGCATCTGAGAGGAGGGAGGTTCAAGCCCAGAGTGGGGCCCTCCGTCCCCAGTGAGCTCATCCAGCCCGTGGCTTAAATACTCTCTGGGATGCTAATGACTCCCAGATTCATATCTTTGGCCCTTATGTCATCCCTGCATCCCAGATTCATATATCCAGCTTCCTACTAAATAGCTCAGATTTGATGTTTCAAAGGTATTTCACACTCAAAAGGAACAAAACCAAACTCCTGATCTGTCCACCCATATGCACCCACGACTGCTCCTCCCACCACCTTCCCATAGCAGTAAATGGTGGTGACTCCTTTCTTATAGTTACTCCAGCCAATACCTAGCAGTCAGCCTTGATCCCTCCCCTTTACCTCATGTCCCCCTGTCCCAAGGATCCGCTATGAAAGTAGATTCAGTACATGAATACTTCTCTGTCTGTGTCACTGCTGCCTTAATCCAAACCAACAACAAATCTCTTCCAGACTATTGTGGTGGCCTCCTAACATAGCACCCTGCTTCCCCCATCCCAGCAGTGTTTCCCCACAGAGGCAAAAGTGAATCCTAAAACCCAAGTTCGATCATATTATTCTCTGCTCAGAAATCACCAATGACTTTCAATCCTTAGGTCCAAGCCAAACATGCAAACGTGATCTGGCCCTCTGGTATTTCTCTAACTTCACAGCCTTCTGCTCTTTCCCTAGCTCTTTTCCTCACCACATTCACCATTATATACAATCGCCTTTTCACTAGTCCTCCAATATTCCAGGTATGGTCCCACCTAAGCATTTTTGAAATTGCTGTTTTCCTGGCATGCTCTTCTCCTAGATATTTGCATGGCCTGTATCCTCACTTCCTTTAGGTTTCCACTCAAATGTCTCTTTATTAGTAAGATCTGCCCTCACCAGCCTTTATCAAATAGAACACTGCTCAGTGTTTTCTTACCTTGCAATATTTTCTTACTTGCTTCTATAAACCCGCTGTATCTTTCCCCTCTGTAGGCAGGCTTAATTTTGTTTCACTGCCAATTCTCCAGGGCTGAGAACAGTGCCTGATGCATAGAGGTCTTCAGTGAGTATTTGGGGAAAGCACACCCATCAAACCCTCCATTCTACCTCTGTGTAAAATGGTACTTAGAGTACCTTATTCTTTTTTTAATTTTCATGAGAATAGTTCTGTGATATCTTTAGCTCTTCAGTAGAAAAGTCCATTAAAATCCTAGGCCTCATGGATCTTATTTCTCTATCTCTGACTAGTCTGTGCTTCTGGAAACTGGGGCTGTGAAAAGCAGGTCTTGCTATGCCCTGCATTCCTTGGATTACCTAGCACTTAGTGCCAGAGTGATAGTGCCTCTAGTGCTATCTAACTACTGACAGTTACCTTGGATAAGAAAAGGTTTTCCAATGACTTAAAATCCTGTATCTTGGGGAGCAGCCTGAAAGTTCACAAATACATTAGTGCTAACAATTTTCTAGACTTGCCTTTTGTTTCTATCCACTTCTCAAATAACCACAGTCTCTGCAACTCATCGTCTGTGTCCACAATAAACAGCTTGCCTTTCCTCTTCCTCCTTGTCTTTTTGTTTGAATAAGCTTACTCTTCTTTTGTCTTGAAAACTTGTCCTAACATTTCCAACATTCTGTTTTATGATTTAGTTAGATTTCAGAAGAGAGAGGGATAGTTTTGTTCTACATTGCCAGCGAGTTTGCTCGTTCTTTGGGGAGGACGAACCACGAAATTCAACATCAGTTTTTGTCATAACACTAGGCAGAAGCCTTGCTTGTGGTCCACAGTCAATGTTATCTGTCAGCTTGGGGCTTAGCCTTTTTCAAATGTCTTAAATATTATGATTAACTGTCTCTTATTAGAAATAAAAACCTGATTTAGTAATTGTTTTCCAAGAGTATAACACACTATACTTCTCTGATTGTATGGGACTGGATATCAACTAAGGCGCAGCTTTCCAACTGATGGTCAGTGACACATAGTTGTACCTGAAATGGATTTCTGGTGTGCGAAGATAACAACTCCTCCAACATCTCCAGGGAAGCTGGAGCCTTTAGACAACTACTTCCAACTGTAAGATTGTTTACCCCAGAGTCTCCTGCAAAAGTACTTTCCAAATGTCTCATGGCATGAGAAAGGTTGAAAGTAATTCTACTCCATCACTGCCTAAAAAACTTTGTATAATGATAGAAATGTTCCGAATCTGCCTGCCCAATAAGGTAACCACAAGACACACCTGGTTATTGAGCTCTTGAAATGTGACTAGTGTGACTCAGGCTGATGGTTACCCTATTGCTCAAATGCAAACTCTAAACTATATAATCTATTAGGAATCAGGATGAAAAATAAGCACAATTTAGCAATTTATCAGGCTCAACAAATATTATTTGAAGTGTTAACAACTCATTGTGAGATCAGCAGGCACAAATTAAATTCGTAGAGCACTAACTTGAGAATACAGGCATCAAAGCAGACCTAATCTTTTAATGTGGCTAACATAGTTGGATATTTGCTGGCTGGGTCTAGCTGTGTTCTCTTGTTGTCTTCTTTCTGTTTGATGATGTGGCAAATGACAGTACTGTTGCCTGAAAGTGGCTTCAAAGCCACACCTGCAGGCCTTACCGTGTTGAGCTCAGGTGAATTATGGCAGCTACATTATTCTTCTAAAGGAGCCTGGAGCAAGCTAATAATTTGCCTTTCGGTCCTACAGACCATGTGGTGTTTACCACCCACCTCTCCATCTTAAATGATCTGACAATCATTGATAAGGCCAGTGCTCTCTGTTTAGCAATGCTTTTATGCTAGATTAATCAGTATGGAATTAGGTGTTGCTTGCAGCCATTGTCTTTGAGCATTGTTTAATCCAAGCAAGAACATTCTGGATTATGTAGATTTATGAATCAAAGTTCACAACCGAATTCCAGTTTACAATGAGGAAAAACGGGTTACATAATCTATTGTTTACAAATTAATCCTTGAAGATGATTAATATCAGGCCTTCACCTCATCATTCCTGTATTTATTAATTCTTTCAATAAAGTGATTTTGAATGTGCCTCTTTGCCCATATTTCTCGAAATGACTCTGATCCAGTGTGTCCCACTGCCTCATTAAGCTCTCTGCATTCATGATATATCAAGCCCAACTCTGTTTTTCTATTCATGCTGCTCCCTCTCTTTGGAGTGATCCATTCCTCCTTTCTTCTGAGGTACATTTTATCCTTACTTCTGGAGGTATTCAAATCCCTAATAGTAGTATTAATGCACATGAGCATTTATGAAGCACATTTTCTGTGCTAGGCCTAATACCATCTTCCCTAAAGAGGTAGCTCATTTAAACTTTACAACAAGCCTTTGAAAGATAATTTTTTCAAGAAGTAAAATTTTTATCTTCTTTATAGGTGTACAAGCTGATTTTCAAACATGTGAAGCAATTTTCATGAAGTAATTTTGCAATGGAGCAGAGCCAAAGTTTGAACCTAGGACTTCCTGACTCTAAATAAAGCCTTCAATTTTTCCATTGCAGATACAGGAGACAAAGAGATCTATTAAAGGAATCTAATAAAGAGTCTATTAACTATTAACCTTGTACTCGCTTGGAACACACTTTATGGCTTACTTGCCTGCCTTCTTGATTTCCATGTCTTGTTTTCATTGTGATGTCATCTTACTTCCCACCTCATGGTGCATTCCCATACCAACAGAAAACCAATTATTTGCCAAGTGTGTGAAAGAGAACGTAGTGGACAGGGAAAGTCTTGGTCTTTCTGGATAGTGTGGTTCAGGTACAATTATCTACTGTACCTTTTACATGTCCCTCATCCATGAATCTCTTTCTGATTAATACCCTCTCTCTTCCGTCTCTTAACTTAGAACTGTGACATCACCCATAGCCAAGACTACATAGTTCACCTTTTTATTAAATAGTCTCTTTCATTTGTTGTTGAATTATTGGTCACGTCTCCCCAACCAGAGTATAAATTACTTCTGTGTATCTTGTTCTGTATGTATTTGACCTTGCCCTATGGCACCCGCCCAAATGCCAGGCTAATCACTGGCATTTCTTACATACTGTTGATTGAGTGATTGATTATCTTCATCTTTACATTATGAGTGGACAAAAAGAGAAGTCACAAAATTAAAGTTCATTCCCCAGAGATGAGAAACATAGCTGAATATATTAACTCTTGGTCATAAATCACTCAAAGAAGGATGACATACTTCTCACATAACAGCACAAATAGCTGGTACCTTTTATTTTTCAAAAGGTATTAATAGTTATTTTCTGGATTCACACAGTGTGTTTTCTAGATTAGCAAGTTTTCCAAACTAACTGTAGCTTGTCTCATTAGCCATCAAAAATGTATTTTTTAGTGAACAGTTTTCAATGCAAATCTTTAGAAGAAAGGGGTATACAATTACTGCCTTTTAAAATAGAATGCATTGAAATACAGTTAAATTTTTCCTTGACTGGTCATTCTTCAAAAATTTTTAAGAAGCCACTATATTAAGTCTGTTATAGAAAATACTAAAAACATTAGAGACATGAAGATTAAAAAGAATGTTTTTAACCACCATAATACCTGTTTTCAGTGAGTTTATACTTTCAAGAGGAAGTCAGATGTATAGAAGGATGAGTTACAACCAAGCCTCTTAAAGACTGGTTGGAGGTAATAAGGTTGTGTTTTGGGATCCCATCAGGAATCAGGAGATTTTAGCCTAAGAATTGCTATCTGTGGTAGTTATGGAAGATGAGTTAGGATTTAAGAAGGAATGATGTGGCATTCCAGAAGGAGCAAAGGAGGCACTTTCCAAAAGAATCCAAGAGAATGGTGAACTGGGGAGATGGTAGAATATTCAGCATGCTGGATACCAAACAGTCTGAGGCTAGTTCTAAACTTTAAAGGAACATAAAAAATTCACATTGCATCATGTTACTTCCCTACTTAGAAACCTCCATTGATCTCATATCGGTTGCTGAATAAAAGTCTTACCTTGCTGAAGTACCTAAGAAATGTAAGCAAGCCCAGCGCAGATGAGCAAAGCCACATGTTTGACCACTTGTTGACCACAGATGCATGAGTGAACTGAACAAAGATCATTTCACTCTGGGCCAGAGCTGCTGAACCTCCTAGCTGTATTGTAGACTCACAAATAATAATAAATGGCCACTGTTTTAAGCTACTAGGACTTAGGATAATTTGTAACTCAGTAAATGTTTAGCTGATAAATTATATTAGTGTTTATCAATTCTTTTTTCCTAAAATAAAATGACTTTGCTGTATTTATTATAAACAAAGAAATGTGAAGATGTATAGAAACAAATTTTGCTGAGCAAATAGAGCTATGGTATTTCTTTGAGCTGGCATAGATGCAATTCATTTTAATTTCATCTCTTGTTATAAACTTGGCTCAAAATTGATAATTAATCCTTCACTGTATGGGCATAAGTAGATACATGCACATATTCGTGCTATATATAACATTCAAAAATTTTACCAAACCCTAGAGTTTTCATATCCTTGATATTTTTAAAGAACTATTTTTATTTTGGATAATTTCAAACATAATAGACATAAAAATAGAGAGAATAGCATAATGAAATTCCATATACCCATCACTCAGCTTCAGTAATTACCAACATCTTGTGGATGTTGTTGTTTGTAGCAGGCTTTTGTTTTGGTACTTGTTTTCTTTTCTTTTGAGGATATGAGTGGTGTTCAGTCCAACTAAGAACAAATTTGCAGTTTGTTCCTGCATTGCTGAAAAGAAAATTCTTAAAATGACTAACCCCCCTTTGTTACCAAGTAACTCTTGGCTATGCACTGATAGCAAAAGTAATATAACAGCATTTGCAGCATAATTAGATTTGAATTGCAAGTTTTATTTAAAGAATGCCTGATCTTACTTCTCATAGGCATGCTTTTCTTTCTTGTTTTTTTTTTTTGTGGTTATCACATTTTTAATGACTTGTGATAGACTTTTATTTTATGAAACAATAGAAAACTACCATAGGAGCTCTTTATCTTTAGTAAGCGTTTAGACATTGTTGAAGCTGCTTAAAATCCTTTTAGGTAGGAGGCTATTATTTGATAAATGCCCATTTTTATAAAATGATTTCTGCAAAAAAGACAATTCCCAACAGTGTTACTTGAATGAATGATAACCATCTAAACAGGAAAACAATTATGATTATGTAGGCAAGTAAGTTGTAGCAGTTCTATTTTCCGAACAAATGAATGAATGGAAATTTAGGTTTCTGTTTGTTCACTGTAACCGGAATAGAGAATACAAAATGCTTTTCCTCCAGTCTGCCTTCCAGATGTATTTCTTGGGAAGGAAGGAAATATGATAGGACAGGAGGGATGGAGGGAGGGATAGAGGGAGAAGAGAAGGAAGAAAGAAAGAAAAGAGGGAAAGAAAGTTGGAAGGGAGGATAAACAGAAAGAAGGGAAGAAAAGAGAGAGAGGGAAAGAGGCTAATTATTTGTAGACATTTTTTAAGCAGTAATACCATTAAATTTCACAGCCTATAATTTAGTGCATGATATTTATATAAATATTGGAAGTTCAGGGTTTCAGCTGTGCAGAAGTTAGCTGGATTCATAGAATATCAAAGGAACCTGTGCTATCTCCCAGTGCAGTCTTTTCATTGACAGAAGTCAAGAAAGTTAAAGCAAGTGCAGAAGTTGAATATGTCACTATTTGACAGATTACTGTTATTGCCCCATAAAAAGCTGACCACCAATGAAATTTAATTCATTCATTAGAATTGAATTCAGTAATAGTAGAATTGTTTGTTTAATTTATGTTTCCACATATTATGCAAAAGTGACTTTTTTAACAGGATTTGGGTAGTGATAAAATCTCACTCTAAAGGAAGTCTGTAATATTTTATACAATTACTACAGCAGTTTCAAAAATTTAGTTCGTATTCATAAACCTTGAAGTTCAGTGGAGAGAACATGCTTATTCAGGTTCATTTTCTCTTTGGTAACAGTTTTAATGGGATTTCTAGAAAGCTTCCCCATTGTTTGGTCCACTATCATGAGAGCTTCAAATTGTATGTCATAATCAAGTTCTGTAATCATTAAAAGGTTCTGCTTATGAGAGCCTATGACAGATGTAATCCTCCTTTTCAATTTTAAGAAATCAGTGCAAACTTATTCAAATTCTACAATAAGAGCTTCACCATTGTTAAATACAGTTTAGTTCAAACACAGACCTTTCCATCTCTGTTTCCAAACATGTCTCCCCAGAATCTACCCCATATCATCAGAAACTCCAGAGACAAATGAGGTGCTGAGTAGAAGGCATATTAGAAATCACAAATGTTGGAAAGCAGTCTACAGAACTGGAAAGCACGTGACCATTAAAATCAAATGACATAGGTTCAGATCTTGGTGGCTATCTTCACTGGCTGTTTGTTTGGGAAGAAACTTCTAGATATTTTCATTGTAGCAAACAGATGAACAAATGAAACAATGTAATTTCATACCTCCAAATGCAATATAAGTGTTAATTTTTCCTATGCATATGCTTATTTGCAATCTTTTATTTATGTTCTTGTGTCTTTAAAGTCTTAAATTGATGCTGAGAGTTCCAGCTTACATATCAACTAATAGTTTGTGAATGAAATTTAGCAGCATGTGCTATGTTAACTTTTAATGATAAATTGAGATATTACATGGGGCTACTTTGTTTTTAATCCCTGGCTAGCTCCCTTAAATACTTACTGACACTTATCAAAAAATAAATTATTTTTAGGCTGCCTTCTTTTGGTAAATATGTGTTCAGTGATTGCAAACAAATTTCAAATTAACTGAAGTATAATAGTATTAGGAAGCTTTTGCTGTGAAATAATTATGTAGTATTTCATCACCTAAATGTTTTATAATAAGTTAGAATTATTTCTGCAGTTGTGGAATGCCTCTGCTCTTCTGCATTTAATGGTTTATTCTATGTCTTTAGAGAACAGCCTCTTATTTTTTGTTGTTTGGATAAGGGCAAGAGGCCTTGATGGTGGTCATTCTTCCTGTAAGGGTTTGGAAGGAGGAAGAGAAGGTTACTCATTGTTTATGTGGACTTGCAAATTAATTCTTCTCATTTTGACCTCCCATCTCTCCCTTGCACCCTGTCAGACATACCTGACTTTTCTGGGTGCTTAGCCTGTGTAGAGTTCCATACACCCTTCATGGCTTTTTTGATGGCTATGGTCCACTCCACGGTAGCCCAGACTGTAGCTTCCTTCACCCTGTTTCATCAATCCCCATGTTTCCAGTTGCTTTCTGCCTACCAAAAAAGTAGTGTCCTGTCCAATTCAGGCTTGAAATATAGATAATAAAACTGCTTTAAATATATGGTTATCATAGGGCAAGTTTTCTCCATCTCAGCACTATTGATATCCAGAACCAAATAATTATCAGGAGGGGGTCTTTTAAGTGCATTGTAGGAAGTTTAGCAGTATCCCTTGTCGAGTAGTACTCCCCTCGCCAGTTGTGACAACCCCAGTTGAGAAATTACTGTCAGAGAGCTGTACCAGTGAGTAATTGTTCAAGATACTGTATCATGAAGAAGAAGCCAAGAAATGTGAATATCTTCTACACTGAAGTACAGTAAAAATAAACCAACCGACTATAATCTAGAAGGACATTAAATTATATTACACTATACTATGGAAATATGATGTCTTACTGTGATATTCTAAGCCAAGCAGAGAATTAAATATTTTCTGACTTTCAGTAGTAACATGGTGCCTTTTGTGTATTCCACAATTTCCCTTAATAAGCATTTCCAGACAGCCTGGGATTTATCATTTTCATTTCTTAAGGACTTTTTATCTACTAATAGAAAAAGAAAAAATGATATGCTAAGATAATTTTGCTTACTTTCTCATTGCTAGGGAAGAGATACTTTCCCTCTTGGGACATATAATTTTTTGGAATTGACTATTGTCCCTAGAAGCTAATTGGTGACCATTAATTCTTTCCTTGCCTGTCAACAGAAGGGAAACAGTAGTTGGCATGCTCACCTACTTGATTATAGCTATTATTTCAATCAGCATTCTTTTCCTAGGGTTCATAATTTCTGTAGATAATTATGTACTGTTTCCTTTTTCTCATCATTTTTTGCTTTAGCTTTGAATACACACAAATTTATTTAAGATGGTTGAAATCAGTCATGCAGTCTGAATTTATCCCCACAATATTTATGCAAAATTTACTGCAGCAGTTGTTTTAAAAAGAAAAGTTAAAAATATTAAACTACCTTTATTTACTCTGTCTACCTACAGTCTCTTTTGTTTGCCCTCCATATTTTTCTCAGATCATTGCATCAGAATCATCTGAACCCTAACATTAGCTCCTTGTTATCTAACTTTTCCTATGATATTCTTGAGTGATTCTATTTTCAAAACAGTTATTCAATGAATATAATCTTTTCATTGTTTATGTTACCTGGGAGATGTATCAAGATAAGGGAAAGTGATGAAATATAAATTCCATTACTTCTTTGTTAGTACTTCATAATTAATATTTTTAAATAAGAAAAAAACTAAATTATACATGATGATATTAAATTTGCCCACTGAATATGTGCCATATGTCATCGAAACAAGGGAATACTGGAGAATTGTTCTTAGTGTCTTGGCTAAGCATGGTCCTGATTCTACTAGTCAAAAATTAGTTTGGTGGTATACTTGTTTTTTAATGAATGGTGTTAAAACAAAAGATAGTAGAGGTTATCCAGAGTTCATCTCATGATAAATGAATATGGCATTAGCGTGAAATACGAAAGTTTTTAAGACTGTTTTCTCAGTCCTTTGGGGGACCAGAGGGAGAAGATGAGTCATCAGTTAGTGACTCGATTTTTCAAAATACGTCATTGATCAATAGTAAAATTCTCTAGCCTCTATGGCTAATGGGAGGTGACTGAATTGATTTATAAAAACATGTCTTTTGATTCCTAGTGCCCCATAAAACTACCCCTCTTGTACTGTCCCCCATATCATTAAGTGGCAGTGCCCTTCATATATTTGCTCAAGCCCATAACTGAGGGTCCCCTGTAACTCTAGATTTTCATTCACATTCCATTTCAAAGTCCTCAATAAATTTTGTTAGTTCTACCTACCAAATAGATAATTTAAAGGAAAAAAATCCTACCATTCCCATCAGCAATACTAATATATCATCACCACTCAGTGTACTGCTTCAGTACCCTTCTTACTGGCCTTCCTGCTTCCACTCTGCCTTACTGCCTCCACATGACTCCATCCTCCCAGACTTCAGCACCAGGGTTCCAGAGTGATACTTTTGGCAGATAAATACTACCAGAGGCTCTCTCCAGAAATCTCCAGTGTATTCGCATTATGCTTAGAATGAAACACAATTCTTTTCTGTCTTCTACAAGACCATGCCTGAATTGGACCATGGCTGTCTCTGAATTCATTGCCACTCTTTCCTTTGGTCAGTATGGCTGAAATGATCTGTGCCATCCCTCAAATATGCCAAGTGCACTCCCATCTCTCGGCCTTTGTACTTATTCTTCCCTCTGCCTGCCATAATCTTCCTCCACGTGTTTACCTGGCTGGTTTTCTTGTTTCACACAGATTTGTTTCAAATGATTTTCAGAGCAAATTTTCCTGACATTCCCCTAAAATAGCACCTGCATTAATCTCTTTCTCTTTAGCTTCTTTATTTCTTCTAGTGCTTATGTGATATAATATTATGCATATATTAATTTATGTGTATATTTTCCACCTCCCTATCTGGAAGGCAGGCTCCATGAGAGCAGGGATTTTGTCTGTCTCATTCCCTATTATACCTTTTTGTAACTAGAAAAGTGCCTGGCAAAGAGGAGCTGTTTTAAAAATACTTGTTGAATGAATGAATGAACATATTTCTTTTATTTGCATTATAAGCAACACTTGTCACTCTATATGAATAAAATACTAAGTATCAAAGCTAGTCAAATGAATTTTTGATTTTCCAGAATATATGCATTTTGAGAGATATATTAAGAGTTACATCCTTGGGAGTATTAGTTTTATCACTTTGACATGACTCTTAGATCAAGGTTATCGTGTATATGGTGTTAATTTGTTCATAAACTGTTTTACCTGCACTCTCTGCTCAGTTGCTTTGCCACTTCTTCCTCTTTGAGGCTTCTGAGGTTCCAGGGATCCATTAGAAGTTACCACAATTGTTTGCAACAAAAAGGAGAAATTTCACCAATCCTAATGCCTTAGGGATACGTGAAAAATAAAGCACCTTTCTTCCCCCAAATGGCTTCACCTAGTATACACTGATATTTTCTCCCATCCATTCATTTTTTTCTCCCAAGTACTATCTTCTACTATTAAAAACTAGTGCGTACACATTCCTGACCAAAGACAACAGAACTGAAATCCCATTCTTACTGAAGCTCTATGAGTAATCCACATTCCGTTGACTTGCTAGGAAAATAGGCAGTTGTTTGTCAACTTTTTTAAGTTTTAAAAAAAAGTACATGCAGACAACAAAACAAACCAAAAAACCCATTGTAAAATGGAGCATGTTGTTGGGATTTCCACAAAGCATGTTTTATCATTAGCCAGATAGATCTGTGAGTATTGTCTTGTGACCAGATTTAGTTGATAGGTTTAAATAGGGTCGTAAGGAAATTACCTCTGTGTATAGTATAGTACTCACTGCAATGCATCATATATCTGTTCGCATCTCACACATTCTTATGTATAACTCCATGTCTTATCTTTTTATTTCTAATATAGTACTTACTATTTGCAGGTACTTCATAAAGACTCTTAAAATTGAGTCATGGAGTTATGTTTTAATTGTTTACCTAGGTTGTAAGCTCTGTGAGGGTTAAAAGCTGTATTTTGTTTACCTTTGAGTTCTTTATCATCCCAGTACATTGCTTGCATATCTAAAAGTCTTCAAAATGCTTTTGTTGAATTGTGTTCTTGAAGATGGACCAGTTTTCCTGCTACAGAAACTAAAGTAGGAAATATTAATGATTCTTAAATTCAAGATATAAATGCCTTTTGAACCTTTAGCTAAACATCCAGTTCATTGTTTTACAAACAATATTTTTCGTCTCAATCTATATAGAATGCAAAATACTCTTGTCCCAAACTTTGATGGGTATCATTAGAACAGGTGTGTTTTCCATCTACTGGATCCAGGTACTTAATCTGTTATCCTATTTAATCCTCACACCAAGCCATAAGGGAAAACTGTTCATATCACATTTTATACATAAGGGGACTGAGATAGAGAATTTAAATTACTTCTCCAACTTGCTAGACCAACCAGGCAGTCAGGAGTTATTAGTCCCATGTCTCCCTGAAAAGCACATATTGTATTATCTTTTTCACTCTACCATAATGCTTTTAAGAAACAAAGCATAGAAGTTATTAATTAAAATACATTTTAAAGAGAATCTATGATTTTGAAAGAACAGATTTTTGTGATAGGACAATTTTACGTATCCAAGAAGTATTGATTATTCTCAGTATTTGAGAGACTAAAGTTAAATTTTAGAGGGATATCTGGTCAAAACATAGGTACACTAATCCTAAATATCTCATATTTCTCTCTGCTTTAAGAACATTAGAAAAAAATTGAGACTACTTGACTTCATTACCTTGATCTATTGTCACTTTTGTTTCAGAGAACAGAATCCTATTTTGCACTATTCCATAGCACAGGTGTACATGGAATGTGGAAAAAAGAGAGACTTCATCCCTTCGTGATTATTTAGGGAACCTTAACATAAAGAATCATTCCTATGCACAGCTTCATGTATACCCACTTCCAAATGTTTCTCTAACTAGCAACTGGTAAGGAAAACAAATATTCTTTAAAATTCCCGCTCTCTGAAAGTGAGGAACAGTTTTGTCAATTAGGACATATTAACAACTCAGTAGGAAATGCACTATTTAAAATAAAAATGAAGCTTTTTTATTTTAAATTACTATGTCATCTTTAATGTCAATAGGATGCTCTGAAGAATAAAATGAGAGCTTGAAAATATTTTTATTGGTGGATACATAGAAATATTTGCATCCATAATTAGCTACAGAAACATCTCCACTGTAATTGTTGTATACTTATTTTTGTAGAGAAAATATGATTACAATTTAAAATCAACCTGTGCTTCATGTCACTAGTGTCAGACTTGCTTTATTTTTCAATGATTTCAGCTTAGTGAGTGTGTGTGTGTGTGTGTGTGTGTGTCTAAGAGAGACAGAGAGAAAGAGAGTCCCAAAAGGCAAGTTTTTTTCTTGACAATAAAATGTCAGTTGGTCTACTCATGGTCTAATGCTAATTACTTTGTTTTTTTTTTGTAACTAATTTGTTTGAATTTCCTTCCAGTCCCACCTTTGCCCATGCAGAAAATAAAGAGGGCTTTGTGTTTGTGTGTATGTGTTCATTTTGTTTGGTCATTACCATTCCTGCGTTGGTTTGCCAGTTCTGTCTTCTGTCAACTTAATTCAACTTACATTTTTTTAAACATCCTAAAGTGTCAGAAACATTCAAATATTGGATAATTCAGCACATATTTTTCTTTGTGGCAGCACAATTGGTCACCCTCACATGACCTTGGAGCTGAGATATATCTTACCTTTAATGGTCATCCCATTTCACAGTCATGTGTCCAATCTGTAGTCATCTGTTGTGCTGTCTGTTAGTTTCAGTTCACTTTCACCAAAGACAGGTGAGTCACAAAAGAAACATGCCTAAAGGACCTCCCTCCATAGCATATCAAAACAAGACACTTAGAGATGGCGGGTCCTACAGTACAAGTGCTCTGTAGGTTATGGTCAGTCACTTAGATGCATGTTTTTGCTCTCCTGATAGAATGCTTACACTTTGAGGGGGCGCATTCCACAGAACTATAGTAGTTGCTTGACAGAATTTTCAAGGAGCAGGTCACAAAGTTTTGGTAGGCG
The DNA here is from genome assembly GCF_009834535.1 of Camelus ferus. Lineage (NCBI taxonomy): Eukaryota > Metazoa > Chordata > Mammalia > Artiodactyla > Camelidae > Camelus > Camelus ferus. Next base: position 28,157,896 of record NC_045732.1, read on the forward strand.
AAGAGCTAGCAAGGACTCTAGCTTGAATTTGTTCTGTTACCTTTGCCAAGCCAGCTGTACTTTTGGTACCTCAGTCACTTAATCTCTAAAACAAGGAATTGAATCAGCCCAGATTTTTTTCACTAATACTATTATTTTTTTAACTTCTGATGACTATATGATATAAGGGCAGAAATCAGAGATATTCCAAACCTCCTATCATACTACCTAGCACATTATAGTGTTCAGTATACATCAGTTGAGTTGAACTGGATTTTTTGGTGAAAATTCTGGATGAAATACTGATGTATAAGATAAATAAAAGCAGAGCTCCTTTTATCAGAGAGGGGTGGGCAGTATAACAAGGTATGGAGTCAAACCCCACGATCACTCCTTATCTCTATCTGCATTTCACCTTCCTGGTGGGGCACTATGGAAACCATAGGGCTTGAGGGAACACTTAAAAATCAAAGAACTTAATAAGCATATAATTTTCTCTGGCTCCACCCTTCTCTAATTCCTCTGCTATCTTGGAGTCGTGCATGAGGGTAATGTGAAAGGTCTTAGGGATGTAACATTATGCAGTTGGATGGGTGATGGGTTGGAATGGAGAACCACACAACAATTTCATATTTCTGAACAAATGTTGTACATATGGATTTTATTATCTTTCTGTAGATATTTTCTCTTACTCTAAGTTAGTGCAGGATGTGACTGAACAGGGACCTTTTTGTTAAGCTGCTTTCTATAACAAACTGTTAAATTGTCTACCTGTAACTACACAATTGTGAGATTTTATAAACTGAGTGAATGACTGAATAAACTGGTTATTCTGATGCCGTAGTTGCTTTTGAAGTTCACTGAAATCATTTGATAACCAGAGCCTAAGAAATGTGGCTTTCTGACTTATTTTTGGTGAACTATTTTGCTAAAATTTAGTGAATGATCTAGCTGGTAGGAGAAAAAAGCTGTTAAGATCACTTTAGGCAAGAAATACAAGTATCTTAGGTTAATCAGAGTGATGTCAAATCTTTGAAAAGAATTTCAAGGTGATTTATCTCTTCTTGTTACCTCAACTTTTCTTTCCCCTTCCTTCCCACCCTTGTGTTAAATATTAATGAAGATGAATGATTAATGCATTCACTTAATTATGAATAAAAACTATTGATCCTATGTAAGGTTGGTCTTCCAAACCAGAACTCTTAAAACTCATCCCTGTTTTTCTGAGCTGGGATGTATCATTCGTTTGCACTGACTGCATTTTCTGTTAAAGAGAGATAGAGGTGAACTGCCGACGCAGATTGAATTCTTGAATCCTCTGGTGATGAGGATACATGGCCAACTCCTGGCACTGCTGCCTAGATCGGCCTTCTGATTATCAACCAAACTGTCATGTCCTCCTGGCAAGGAAGGAAGAAAGCCCTCAAAGCAAAAACATTTAATTCAGCAACCCTTAATTGATCATTTCTGTGCTTGTTATAGAGTGAAAGTTATAGTGACAGATTTAGAAGGGACCTGGGCATGTCCATCACAGAGGGTGAGGAGGGAGTCTTAATGAAGGAGAACTATTTGTCCAAAGTCCAGATAGTCTCATTTAGCTAGGAATGAAGTATACAATTAACAACATATCTTCAAGATGCTTAATAGCAACTCTTAGATCTGTAGACTGATAATTGAGAAATTGACAAGTGCACAGAGCAGTAATGCGTAGACACTAAAAAATCAAAGACAGTGTGTCGTACAAATTAGCAATCAGTACTATAAAATGTATTGGAAAAGAAGAGGTAAAAGTGTCACTATATGTAGATGACATAATACTATATATAGAAAACCCTAAAAGGTCCACACAAAAACTACGAGAACTAATCAAAGAATTCAGCAAGGTAGCAGGTTATAAGATTAATGTACAAAAATCAGTTGCATTTCTTTACACTAATGGTGAATCAACAAGAAAAGAAAGTAAAGAAACATCCCCTTTAAAATAGCACCCAAAGTAATAAAATACCTAGGAATAAATCTAACCAAGGAGGTGAAGGACTTCTACATGGAAAACTATAAACCATTGATGAAGGAAATTAAAGAAGACTTAAAAAAATGGAAAGATATCCCATGCTCCTGGATTAGAAGAATCGATATTGTTAAAATGGTCACACTGCCCAAGGCAATCTACAGATTTAATGCAATCCCTATCAAATTACCCAGGACATATTTCACAGAACTAGAACAAATCATAATAAAATTTATATGGAACAACAAAAGACCTAGAATTAACAAAGCATTACTGAAGAGAAAGAAAGAGGCTGGAGGAATAACTCTCCCAGACTTCAGACAATACTATAGAGCTACAGTCATCAAGACAGCATGGTATTGGTACCAAAACAGACATATAGACCAATGGAACAGAAGAGAGAGCCCAGAAATGAACCCACAAACTTTTGGTGAACTAATCTTCGACAAAGGAGACAAGAAGATACAATGGAATAAAGACAGTCTCTTCAGCAAATGGTGTTGGGAAAACTGGACAGCAGCATGTAAATCAGTGAAGCTAGAACACTCCCTTACACCATACACAAAAATCAACCGAAAATGGATCAAAGACTTACACATAAGACAAGATACAATAAACCTCCTAGAAAAAAATATAGGCAAAACATTATCTCACATATATCTCAGAAATGTTCTCCTAAGGCAGTCTACCCAAGCAATAGAAATAAAAGCAAGAATAAACAAATGGGGCCTAAGTAAACTTACAAGCTTCTGCATGGCAAAGGGAACCATAAGCAAAACAAAATGACAACCTATGGAATAGGAGAAAATTTTTGCAAAAGATGAAGCCGACAAAGGCTCGATCTTCAGAATATATAAGCAGCTCATATGACTTAATAAGAAAAAAACAAACAACCCAATCCAAAACTGGACAGAAGACCTAAACAAGCAATTCTCCAAGGAAGACATACAAATGATCAATAGGCACATGAAAAAATGCTCAGTATCACTAATTATCAGAGCAATGCAAATCATAACTACAACGAGGTATCACCTCATACCAGCCAGAATGGCCATCATTCAAACGTCTACAAATCACAAATGCTGGAGAGGCTGTGGAGAAAAGGGAACCCCCGTACACTGCTGATGGGAATGCAGTTTGGTGCAGCCACTGTATGGAAAACAGTATGGAAATTCCTCAAAAGACTAGGAATAGACTTACCATTTGACCCAGGAATCCCACTCCTGGGCGTATATCCAGAAGGAACCCTACTTCAAAAAGACACCTGCACCCCAATGTTCATAGCAGCACTATTTACAATAGCCAAGACATGGCAACAGCCTAAATGTCCATCAGCAGATGACTGGATAAAGAAAAGATGGTGTATTTATACAATGAAATACTATTCAGCCATAAAAAACAACACCATAATGCTATTTGCAGCAACATGGCTGTCCCTGGAGAATGTCATTGTAAGTGAAGTAAGCCAGAAAGAGAAAGAAAAATACCATATGAGATCGCTCATACGTGGAATCTAAAAAAAAAAAAGAGCATAAACACAAAACAGAAACAGACTCATAGATATCTTACAAACTTATGATTGCCAAGGGGGCAGGGGGTGGAAAGGGACAGACTGGGAGTTCAAAATTTGTAGATACTGACAGGCTCATGCAGAATAGATAAACAAGATTATACTGTATAGCACAGAGAAATATATACAAGATCTTGTGGTAGCTCACAGTGAAAAAAAAGTGACAATGAATACACGTATGTTCATGTGTAACTGAAAAATTATGCTCTACACTGAAATTTGACACAACGTTGTAAAATGACTATAACTAAATAAAAAAATGTAAAAAATTGTAATGGATAATAGTAATAAGGGGTTCTGACTAAATGGAAAGTATCATGTAAAATATTACTTGGTGAATACTTTTGTGCACGTTTGAGTATGCCACTAGTACTTGTAGTAATTTAATGCCACATTGCTACCCTATTTATAGAATATGTATATGATAAATACTTAATCTAATTACTAAGTTATGAATTTTGAGGCAATGTGATCCATGGTAAGGAAACTAGGAATGGAATTAAGAAGAATGAGACAGCAAATCATTGACATACATGATGCATATATCATGTGTATCTTTAATTAACACAGAGACAATGTAAGGTACCTTTTAGAAAGGAAAACAAGGTGCAAATTGAAAATATTTGATGAAGTACAATCACATATTCTTAAGGATTGGCCAGTTCTGATTCTATACTTCAGCAGTCTCATGTGACTGTCAACTTGGTTGTGTTATATTTGACTCATTGACAGCTAATAGCTTTGCAGCTCGCCTGAAGGTACTACGTGCAACATGTAAGTCATTACTTGGTAGAGTGCCTTGACACCCTTCTCGGAGAATGAAAAATATTTGGGAAAATAAACTGTGTTCTATCCTTCAGTTCATGCAGCATCACCATAAGTCTATATTATTATTGTGTTTCAGCCCCTCTGACTGATAAACCACCCAAGCTTTTGTATCCTGTGGAAAGTAAACTGACGATTCAAGAGATCCAGCTGGGTGAGTAAATTCCTTAATTCTGGTTAATACACTTTTCTCATTACATTCCAACATTTAAAAAACCTAGATTGTAACCTCATGTAATACTCTGAGCTAAGCCCATATTTATTTAAAGGGGGCAAAATTAGGAAATCTCAGCAAATGCTGCCCTTTCCATCTCCCCAAGTACATGCATTAGGACTAAGCAGTACATATGGATGTAAAGACTTGTGTGTTATTTACATGGTTGCTGAGCAATTAGATAGGCTGAAGGTTTTGTTGATGGTATTATTTTGTCATTTTATAAGGCTTGAATTGGTTTTAAAACAGGCAGTATGGAACCATTTGACTTATAATATCCACTAATATGTTAAAATACAATTTTTGAAAATTGGGGGTATGGGTACAGATTCATTAAAATAAATGTCACCTTAACAGTTAAAATTTGTTTTTATCTAGTCAAATATAATGGACATTGTGCTAGTTAAGCTATGGATTATATAGTTATAAAATGTAAGCAAGTGGCTTTTATTTGAAGAACTGAAACATAAGAACATGGATAGAATATGCTTTGGTAAAAATATCTAGTTGTCCACAAATATGAATTCTAACATACTTATCTTAAAGTCTGGAATTTCTTAGTCCGATTTATCTATATTCAGTTATACTAAATTATGAGAAATCCCCCCCTTAATTATAAATGTATACAGTACCCTCAATAATATTATTTATTTTTATTTGAAGTATAGTATGCATGCATGTATATATCATATACTTTAGCAGAAAATTATGTTTTTTTAGTGGCTGGACATAAAGGGTTATCAAAATTATAAGTTTAACAGTTATTCATGTTAAGGAATTTTTTTCTTTCATTAGTCATTTGAAAGTAGAAATGCATTTATTGTATACAACTGAAAAAGAGTAGATAGCCCATCCCTTATGTTACCAATGTTATTATTGTTACTGGGGTGAGAATTAATATCAAAATTGTAAGTCTGTCTTCAAAATGAAGATTACAGACCTGATAATCTTTACTAATCACACATCCAAAGTTATAGTGCAAAAAGATAAGATGATGGTTTTAGAGCCTGTAGAATTATGGTAGTCAACAGATTTCCAACATTGTATTTACTAACTTGGAGGCCTGAAAGAATGCAATTTTATACAAGTCAGTGTACCAATATGTTTCTTTGATGGTAAACCCAGGTCTTTGGATCAATTCCATGTACATACAAATGGTATTATAATTGTCATTATTTTGAGATGGAAGACTACAAGCAGATTTAGAGCAATGCTGCATACAAAACAAACGTATTAAAATTGTATCATGCTCTTTACTCATGCTATGGTATATTGAGGTATATTAGATTGTATTGCTACTTTGAAAAGAAATTTTGAAATATAAATTTTCATAAGTGGCCATGTTCATACAGACCTTTCAATAGCTCCTGTGAAGATATATTTCTAAGGAGTTATACAGAACTATAAATATCTTGCACCAAGAAGGAGTGGTTTATTGTACCACTTATCTACAATGACCATAGCAAAAGTGATGCTAACTGTATGTATCTCTTTACTTACACTGTAATTAAAATAATTTTATGATAGATGGTTACCCACTGGGTTTCCTTCTGTTGTCCCTGAATTTGGAATAAATCAGATTGTTCTCTACCTTCTACTAAAATGTCTTACAAAATGGAATAAGTAATTTGTAAAGCTTTCTTTGTCAAGTTACTTTTTCTTGAACAAAAGTTATAAAGACTGATCAAATCAAATTGAAAATATGAAAATTACTTATGCAAATTAGAAGATTTGGCTGTATATTCATTTGATGAAAGATGAGCTTGTGTTATCGAAATGCCCCCAGGACATATTCAAATTAACTCCTTTATTGTCACTGCCTAAAGGAACATGAGCTCTCTTTAAACACCAAGTAAACTGTGGACGTCAACCTGGGATTTGGATTCTTCTAAACAACTTTTGTTTTATTTTCTGATTCTAGTTCTCAGTGTGATAAACCATTTACTAGTTTGAGGAATTTAACCCTAATCCATGAATTTTTGAGCAACAGTTGACTTGAAAAACTATCTTGTTAGTGTTGTCACTTTAATAGTATTTGAGTAGGAGAGTAGCTGATCACAAAGGATAAGTGAAAATAGGAAATAATATTAAGGGCCACAAAAGGGAAAGACTCAAGATGCCTAAATATGTTTGTTTTCTACAACGTGTGCTTTGACTTTTTTACTTCCTTTGGGATTTAATTTTTGCCATTTCCAGATTTTAAAAAGCTATTAATTTCAAGAGGCACAAGAAGTGATATCAAATCCCCAGTAAGGGGACTGAGTGAAGAGTTATAGGGTGGGAGTAAAGAGGGTGGCCAGGACCAGTGGATGGGGAAGGTGTAAGTGCTGCCTACTCTCAAGAGAAGGTGAAAATGTCCAACAAAGTTTCATTGGACAAGAGCTCAGGGGTCTGACTAAACCTTGTCCTAAATTGAAGGTTAACATCAGAGGTTAATAAAATTACTATATGAATTAAATTATAAGAACAATCACCAGAAATTATACAAAGCGGAGTTAATACATGTCTGGTGACCTAACATGAACATCTTGGCTTAGTTAAATACACATCCATCCACCTGACCTTAGTAACTGTAAATCCATCAAATCTCTAGTTTGTGTGCAAATATATGAAGCACATTAATAATGACTTACATAAAATCATGAAATGCATGAATTTGTCTTCATCTCCAAATTTTCCTTTCTCTGCCTTTTGCTGGCCATGTCTACCTTTCTCTTTACACATCCCTTGTGTCTTCCTTTCTTGCAAATTCTTCATCTTCTCAAAACTGGAAAGATTCTGATAGTGATCATTTTAACTGTTTCAGTATAGAAAGCAAAAGACATCAAAAACCAAAGTACTTAGGAAAAAGTATAAGAGTAAGTGAATTCACATAAAATATGTAAATTGGTGGGTTTGAATTTCAGTCAATATGAGGTCACAGCCTAGCATTTCCATTTTAAGTGGCATTTGTGTGTTACTTCTAAATGTGGAAAAAAAAAAAAAAAAAAAAGGAACTTTGTCCCTTTTAAGTAACTTTCAGGCATCAGCAAATATATGGACAGCACTTCCCTGGGCAGAAGGCCCAGAAATCACACTGTAGAATTCTGAAGGTCAGTCCAGGAGGTGAGCCTGACTTAGTCTTTTCAGGTGGTTGTAGTCAAGGGAATCAAAGGACAGACACCATTGTCTTGCTGAGCTTGAGCCTCAAGGATGTCAATCAAAGATGTGGCCAGGAGCCCATTTTCAGAACCTTCCAGAACAGAGGATGTTATATTAATCATAACCAGACTTTCAAAAGTAGAAATCATTACCAGACTTTCAAAAAGTAGAAATTCATTCCACTCTTGACCCAGTGAGACACTTACACTTTACAACTTAGAATTTACTGAAAAGTATCATTAATTACTTGCCTACATATGGATATCACTTTATTTTGCTTTTTGCTTTAAACGTAAATTTACAGGTTAATTATAGGTAGAAATTTGGAAATACAGAAAAGAATCTTGTTTCTTATACTTCACATTGTAGAAACATTCTGCTTCTGTTGAATATTCTCAAAATACCCTTTTAATGGCTGCATGAGATCCATGTGAATATCCTATGCTTTTATATTTATTGCTATAAATTCAGATTTTTGCAAAGTTCATTTTTTTCTCGCTACATAGTTTCAGAATTCTTACAAGAGAAGTTGTACAGACTCTCACCAGAAGTATGTAATGAGTTTAATAACTTAATTTTTTGATAAAATGAATAAAGTGATATATCTTTGTAACATAGAAATCCTGTAGGAAAAGTTACTTTCCTTTGATATCAGAATCATTTCTTCCTTCCAACTCTGAGCTCTCTCTCTTCACTCACTGAGTGTGAGTGTGGCCTCTCTTTGTTCAGGATTATCCACATTTGGAGGATTTCAAATAAATGTAGTCTATACAGTTGAAGAAATACAGAAACCTGATCAAATGTCTACAGTCTCTATCCATTTTTTCTCTTGCTTATCCTAATGCTCAACTGACAACTTCCTTTAGATTTTGTGTTTTTTAATAAAGCACATGGTAATTTTGTGATGTGCTCTGGGCACAGGGAATGTCAATAAATACTGATTGTTGATAAGGTGTACATGTCACAAAGGGCACACATCTCCAAATTTTCTGCAAGAAAAAAAATATACTTTATTGTTTCTTTACTATCCACTTTCTTTTGTTAAATTTGTTAAAAAGAAAACTCATGTATCTGATTGAGTAACAAGGATCACCAGATGTTAATATCTCAAGGAAAGCGTTTGATGACATGAAAATTGTATGTTTAATTTACTTTGCTGTAAAATAATTAGTTATGGAAACATACTTTACTTCAATCTTTTATATGTTCTGAAACTGTGTATTTAAATATATTGTGCATGGAATGTGTTATATTACAAATATGCTAGTTGAGTTTTTAATCCAAGAAAAGTATATGGGGAGTTATTTTATGTAGTGAAAAATAGCCGTCTAACATTTGCTATCTGGGTCTGTTTTTTCATAGATAGCTGTTATTTTCTTGAAATGAAACACATCTTTTCTAAATGGTTACTATTTTATCTTACTAAAATTAGGAAGCTTCTTTGTTTCCTTTTTCAGGAAGGAAAATACTTAATATCAATACGCTAGAAACAAAACAATTCAGGTGTTGAATTTGATACCTAATGTGAAAGTAGCATACAATACTGTTGATGTTAAAGAATACTTCGTTGCTGAATTACTCTAGTGATGCAAATATGACCTTCCTTCCCAGAGGTAAAGGAGTCAGCATTGACTATTTGGGTTTTTCCATCCACATTACTCTTCTGGTTGTCACCAGCAAATGTGATGCTGTTGACCTTGGTTTTTCTGCTCCATGGGGAATGTACAAAACATATTTTCACTGACAAACTCATATAAAAAACCATAAAACTTTCCTTTCACTCAAGATAAAAACATTTGTATCCAAAGTCTAAGTTTCAGATGACAAATGATGTACTTGTTGCCCACTTAAGAAAGACATGCAGATCAACATAGCTCCATTGCCTGAAATAAAGCTTGCTAGACATAAATTGGAGCTTCTGAACAAATAGACATCATAATTAAAGCGTGTAAAGGCAAACACAGACTGGTATTATAATTATTTAAGCTGATGGCATTCAGTTCTACTCAATCCAAATTTAATGTGCCAGGATGAATGAAAGTAATAACTCTTGACAGCTGTTGTGATCTAATATCTTACTTTTGAAACCGAAAGCATGTAAGAATTGTGATTCTAACCTGAAGAGGAATATTTTTCATGATAGCATTTATTTAATATTTCATATCCTTAAACAAATGATAAATCAATAAATGAAAGCTAGTATTCATATTCTTAGATCATTATAGGGCCTAACTTAAGATATGAATCTTACAAATTCTCAAAATCAAAGTCTTTCCTTAGTGCAGAGAGGAAGAATAGATTAGGGAGAAAATGCAACTTTGCATGTTTGCTTTAAAAATTTCTAGCTAAGCAGAAGTCTGACTTCCTTTTGAAGTGTTAAATGTTCAAGGCGTAGTGCTAGGACAGGCTTGGAACCCAAAGAAAGATGGAGGTGGAGGTTAGAACAGCTTCTGTGGGCTACTGATATCTGAAAGTTTGGAAGCCTGTTGAAGTACTTGTTAAAATGCTTTAAGAACTGGAATAGAGACAATCTAAGTGAGTCTGCTTCTTCTTACCTTGGAAAAGGGCCTGAAGGGAAAGAAGGGAAAAAAGAAAAGGTGCAAGAAAGAGTGTTGTCACAAAATCAGTGCAGAGAGTCCATTGAAATTCCCAATTCGTGATGTAGTTCTGGTCTAGTTTCTTGGACGCAAACATGAATCATGTAGTTTGTTCTTTTAACACTAAGAGTGCAATTTTATTTGTTGGTGGCCAGCTAAGAAACTAGACACGCGTCACTCTTCACAATTCTAGATTTAGAAACTATGAAATGAAGGAGCTTTGGTAGTTATGCAGTCAAATTCTTCTCTTTAAACTGATGAGAAAATAGAGACCAAAAATGGCTACATGTTTTTATATCACAAAATTTACAAAAACAAACTTGTTAGCATCATCATTTCTCCTGTTCTTCATCATCATCATTATTATTATTTTATTATTAATTTGATTACAATGAAGAGGCAGCATATAGCAGTGGTTCCACATTCAGGTCATTCTGTCAGACAGACTTAGGTGACAATCCAGCTCTGCCAAATGCTACTGCTGTAACCTTAAACAAACAGCCCTCATTTTCCTAATCAATAAAAAAGACACCATGAAAATACCTAGCTCTATGGAGTTAGTATGGGTATTTAATGAGATAATGCATGTAAAAATTAGTACATTGCCTGATATATGTTAAGTAGTCGGTACATGCTTTCTGCAATTAGTTGAGATATTTTAATGCCATCTATCTTTCTGTCTGTCTGTCTATCTATCTATATATCTATCTATCTATCTGAGTGTATATGGAAAGTTGTATATACAAGATTCCTGAAATGCATTTGGAATAACATCAATTGTTTCGTCATGCTTATATATACTTACTAGAGTGTAAGTCTGCTACTATATAGGATGGATAACGTTTTAGACAATTAATTCCCTTCTCCTCTCTAAGAACACAATATGCATACTAAATTTTTCTACTTAAATAAGACTTTATCTTAAAGAAATTACTGATTTATTTTGGATTACTTAATTCTTCAACAGATCGATCCAAATGCATACAGTTAAGTACATGATCCTAATGGAAGAAAATGTTTCCCATCCCTTAAAAAATGGGCCATGTAATGGACACTGTGCCACATTAATTTATTAATAACCATCAAGAATAAAGTAAGAGTGAAAAACTTACTTTTCTAAACTAAAGAAATTCAGATATAATATTCCTTAACACAAGGTACATGGGAATAATTTTACAAGACAAAGCATCAAACCATTATGCCTGTCAAGTTCTTCCTGAAGGTTTTAGCAATAGTCTTATTCATTTTATAGAAAAATACTGCTTTTCCCCTGACAAGTATTGTTATTACAAAGCTTTCTGACTCGTTCTTGGTGATTGAAGTTTACTAGCATAGAAAAATGCAGTGAGTATCCTATGTTACCAAGAACTTCTGAATTTGCAAAGTAAATGCCAATTTATCAGAAATAAACCTATCAAGGGACATTATGGTGTAGAATATTGAAAGAGGTTTCAGAATAAGAATGTGTGCCACATGACTGATGTTCATTAAAATAGAAACTATAAAAAGACCCACATCATTTAAAATTTAAATACAAGGAGAGATGTTCATTCCTCTTGAATTTTGGCTAAATAACTGAGCATTCCTAAATTATGCAGATTCTTCATGAAAAATAACTCGTGCCTGCATACAATTATGAAAATAGGATACCAGGATTTTATGGTCTCATGTTAAAATGCTTAGCATTCCAATCGTACCTTACTCTACCAACTTAGTGTGTTCCTACAGTTTTGTCGGTAAATTGAATCATCATAGTTTCAGAGAAGTGTTCCCTTCATTTTTGATTGATCTTTTATTGGCAGTGGCTTAACATGTCAGTTTTAAGAGACTCTGTCCCCCAGCTTCTTTTAAGCAGCTAACGATCAAGGAAAGATTTATATGCACAAGGAAAGTACTTTATTTAAAGAAACTCTGTAGTGAATAACTTTATATAAGAATCCTTTTATAATTGAATAATCACCCCTACAACTTTTCTCTGTGGTAGTGAAGATTTTTACGTTTTCATAAGATGTGGTTCATTGAAAGGACACTGGCAAGTGGTATTTCTAACTAACCCAGATGAAGGAGCATCCACCTCTCACTTCAGTGTGACTTCCTCTTCTCTGTCAGTGGAAACTCGTATCCCTTTTGTGACTTTTTGCCTCCTCTGAGGAAATATGAAATTTTATTCACCAGCTTCAGAATCCACAGTAATTCATTTTAATCTAACTCTCAAAAATTGATGTGGTAGGGTAGATTTTTTGAGTAGCCAGAATCTCATGTTCAATTGTGACTAAACAGTTTTCATAAGGGATACATTTTGAATGTTATCACACTGTCTTTTCTGCCTTGATTTTGTTGAAATGTATCCTAATAGAATGACAGCCCATGGTGTCATTTGTTTTTCCTGTAGTGACAACTGTTATTTGCAAGTTTAAAGGGAGTATTTTGTATTTTGATTCTTCTGAAATTTGTGTGAACCTTTTTATTACATCATTCTGCCGGTCACTTCTTTTTCTCTTAAGATATTAATATATATTTAATAATGTTTTTCTTTTTATTATGAAAGTATATACAATGAAATTTGATTTGTTGCTTTATAAATGTTTAAAAATTCACATTTTAAGATGGGCCTAAATGTATGTTCGAAAACATGCCAGATAAGCCCAATGCATAAGAATATCCAGAAGGTTTTAAAATCTGAGACTCACAGCAAACTCTTGAGAAAAGGCCTCTTTTGTAGTTCACCACACACAAGCCCAATGTGACTTTCTCAGAAACACTAAGGATTTTTAAAAATTTTGTATTTAAGATATGTAAATTCTAATTAGAGCATATATTATCCAATTGAATAATTAAGGAAAAGAAAAGAATTTGTTAAAAGAGTTTTTATTTTCCAATAATCTGGTCAAAAGATACCTCCCGTTTCCACTTCTGGTCCACAATGAGCATGAGAGAAAGACTTAGGATTCCAGGAGAGTCAGCAATTCCCTCTCTCCTCCCACTTCCCTGCAGTGGTCTCCTCAAACTCACAGGCAGGCTACAGGCCTCCTCACTCTTGGAGAATTTTTGTTACAAGTTTAATAAAAGCAGGGCACTCACCTCAGACTTAACTGATGAGCAGTTGTGTTTATAGAAACTTGGCAGCTCTTTGAGTAGGAAGAGAACAAAGGAAAGTGCATTGCCTTTCCAGAAATATGAAATTGAATGCATCCTGTCACATCAAGCTATCACTATGATACTCACAACATGATGTGTTCTAGGAGAATTTGACATTACTACCACAAATGTTCAATAAGAAGCCATTATATGAAATAGCTCAAGGAAAGTTCAGTAAGTGTTTTTGTTTTCCCTTAAAAGAAATATTTTAGCATTTCTGATGGATGTATATTTCTGATTTGATCAAGTAACTTGGCAAGTTTAAGACTTTTAATTTATTGATTCATTTTTTTAATGTTTTCTGAATAATGTATCTAATTTTGGCCAAAATTACTTGAGATGCAATTAGAATATTATGTTGCACTCTGCTTATTATTTATAGCCTGTTTATAAGTAGTATGAATATCTGCTTCAGAATTATATGTCACATATTATATTTATAAAATGATTTATACAGAGATATTTTTTCTTAGGTATGTCATCTGTAGTGATTATTTTTTTAAAAAAAATAATCCATCTCTATTTCCCATGAATAATGTATTTTTACTCCAGTGCTGTTTATTAGAATTTGCTACTAATTAGGGAAGGGGAATAATATTTTTATATGATGGGAGATAAATAAGTGAGTCTTATATTAGATGAATAAATAAGTTATTCACTTCAGGTTATGTTAAGTGCCACAGAAAACATGTTACTATATGTAAAAGAAATGTTAAATCAAGGGAGAATTCTGTTGACAAATTTCAGAGCAGACAGGGCTTTATTTTCTTTCAGTCATGATTTATGTACATGAAATAAAATAGAGGATTGAGGCAAGTAGGTAAACAATTTAGTGGGAAAATAATCCCCAAAAGTTGGTTTTTGTCTCAAATGGTTGGCTATTTCAAGAAAAAGTTAATTTGAGGATTTTTTCAGATCAACTGCTGTGCCTGGACAATTTACACTTCAAGAATCCCAGGTTCTGATAATTCATCATCAGGGCTCTGATCACAAGTGTCAAAGGCAAGAGTAGTGCTGGCCTCAAGGGTGATGGGAACAATGCGAGAATTTTCTGTTTTTCTTTTCTGCTTCTCTCTTCATGTCATCATTTTTTATAGAGGTGGAGTGTGGCATGGGGCTAGGGGGACATACAGGGTGAGAACAGTGCTTTGCTCAGTTCTTCCAACCAGGAGGAAATCTAGCTGGAGTTGGAGATTCCCTGAGAAGGAATCCTGATTGGTATAGCTGAGGTTACAGAGCTAAATTTTGAACAGATTATTATGGTATCAAGGTGAAAGGTGTTGGCTTATTGGTCATCGTGTGCTCTGTCCTGTGATGAGGAAACCCGTATGTTTGTGTGAATACATGAAAGTGTGTATGTGGAGGTGGGGTTTGTACTAGTTGAAGGGTATGTGGAGGTGGGGTTTGTACCAGTTGAAGGTGAGGAAGAAGCAATAGTTGTTACAGAGGCTTTGTTTTCGTATTCAATATTTGTTTTCTTTAAAGTTCTCAGTTAATCCACATCGTATTAATTTAGCTGTCATCTTTATTATGTCACCTCAGTAACTTAGTGGAGGCAGAAGTAGCCAGCCTGATGCCTTTGAGTGCAGTCTCTCTCAGACTGAAAACTCTTTCTTGCCCCTCCTCTCAACAAATCCTGACATCTCCTCCTCTGTATCTGTAGTGTATACTTCCCAGCCCCACCTGCATTCATCTCACTGCTGTCTCTCACACAGTGTTAGGTTATCTCTCAACCTAGAACCTAATTCTACCACAAACCAAATATCAGACTCTTAGCTGTTAAAGACATTTTCAGGTAAAAGGTATGATTCCTGAAAAGATGGAAATGCTACAGCATGGGTTATAAAGTCAAATTCATGTAATATGAATGAGTTAAGTAAGGCTATTAGTAATGCAATAAAAAGTGGGGGGAGGGAGAGCCATGGTGAAGTGGGGAATGTATGCCCTACTTAAAGTAATTCAAATTTATTTTTATACCATATGTGCCAAATGAAACATGCCCGGATACATAATTTTAGTCTAATGGTCTCAGTGTCTGGTCCTTTTATTGGTAGATCCAGTATTCATACCACCAAACACAGTTGCACTGTGGAACAGTCTTAAAGATCGTTAAGATTTACAGTAAGATCTGGATTCAGAATGACTATCATGGAATATGCATCTGTTCCATTGTGTCATAAATTGGAACATGCTACAGACTGATTTCTAATATGTTTGGAACAACTAATATAATAAAATCTATATTTGAGAATCAAGAAGTTTAGAGCAACACAGTTAATTATGAAAGGAGAATCACCGCATCAGGTGATACAAGAATCATGGAGGTAATCAAATGGGCAAATTCTGTTTAGCAATCTGGCCTCACAGAAAAGTAATTATACCTATTTTGTTTTCATAGACTTTCTAAGTTAACAAAAGTAGAAACATCTGTCAATTACTTCAGCAGTTATTTTTACTTACTCCTCTCTCTACAAATTTTCCCTGTATAAATCTTTACTCTGAAGACCCCATACTTGAGAATGGACTTTGCCTAATTTGCCTGCAAAGATGTACCAAGAAAACGATGGACTATAGGATCCATAATTATCCTTACCTTATTCATTGGAGCCTACACATAGTGGCTTTCTTGAGTTTAATGCAACCATCACTCCTATATACAATCATCAGAGTCAAGAGTTGAGGCAATAGAGAGTAGAAATCCTATAATGGACATTAGAACTTTTAGTCCAAAATACCAAAATTTAAAAGAGTCAGTTTTTCAGACTCTCAGTTTATTTTGGTAAGAAAATTATCTTTGTAAAGTAGGATAATGTTAGATTTGTTGATTAAAGATATATTTGCCTGTTGCCTTGAAGATAAAGGCCAGTCCTTTCTCTCTGTGACCCCATTTTATTGGTGCTGTTTCATTTACCCTTCTACTAAGCTCACACCATTGGCCAGGCACTCTTGATCATACCATGGACTTCCATGACTCTATCCTTTGCACATGTGATGGCTTCCATCTTGAATTCCCTCTCCTGCCTCTGTCCTTTGTGCCTGTCTACTCAAATTTTAAGGTGTATCTCGATGTCCCCTTTATGAAGCCTTCCCTAACTCAACTCCCACAAGGCAGAATTAAATAATGCTTCTCAAATTCTAGTAACTTTCTTTTTCACACTATTATTAGAGTGTATCATTTGGTATACGTATTACTGTGTGTCAGTTTCCCCTACTGCACTTGGAACTCTTAAAGAATGGACTACAGTGCTTTCATCTTCACCTCCCTAAAATGTTGGTCAATACCTAATACACAAAAATATGTGAATGATAAATCATGTAGCATTTACTCAGCATCAATCCTCATAAATAAAACCAATATTTATAATTTACCCTTTTAAGTAGGTATCTACTACAGATTAACAGAATAAACCATACTAAACTGTTGGATTTGATCTGATTGCCTGGCATGATTAAAGATCCTCCTTGATGGATGAGGGAGACAGATAAAGAAGGACCTAGGAATCTGAGCTATGAAGATCTAACTGGGAAGCCTGGCAATAAATCAAATGCAGATCGGACAGAGAAGGAAAAATCAGATGACTATTAAAGGTCAACAGTGCAGCAGGTTGAGTTTGGAGAAATAAATAGGGGTTAAAAGAACAGTTACATATCACAGTGCAGCCAGGAAATTGTTCAAGGTTAGAGGTTTAAGCAGCACCCTGAGTTTAGGGCAGATCTCTAAAGTTTTGTCAAGTAGACTCCATAATTTTAGAGAGCCAGAATGAGGATGGGTTCACTAGTTCCATTTGTTACTCTGTTATTGAGTGTATACTGGGCACAAGGTCTGCTCACAGCTGCATATATAGGTGAGAGAGAGAGGGAGAGATGAGCCTGTCTACAAAGCTATATTACAATCTTGGTTAATCTCAGGGATAATCCTTGTTCCTCAGGAATAGGCCAAGACTTTCTGCTCTTGTTTAATTTTCAGCCATGAGTGACTGTCAGCTCTCATTTAAATGAGCTTCGTAATCAGCCAGAAAGTCAAGACCCTGTAGGTTCAGCTTTCCTTGGTTAATGATCATAATCTCTCTTTGCTCTTGGAGTGTTTTACATTAGCAAAGCATTTTCATATGTTGTCTCACTTCATCTTTTCAACAGTCTGTGATGTTGTATTGTGCTTCCATTTTACAGATTGTGACTGAAACTTATGAGCTACACATTTCTCTACACTAGCGTATTGATTATTGCTTCCTTCTTCAGTTTGTTAAACTCTAAATGTGAACAATATCCTCTTAAATCCATGACCCTTCTGCAATATTTAAATGGTCTCATCCTTATGGACTTCGGACTACTTCATTTTATTTTATCCCACTGTTAACAGATACTGTGGTTCATCAAATAGAACATCTAGTAATAATGCAATTGAATATGAACATGTCCTTGAAATGTTTCTCAGGTGTTCTTTTTTCTGTATTCATTTGCATGTCTCCTGGATCTTCTGTTCATCTTTGCCTCCTATTTTCTCATTCCCATATTTTTTGTACTTCTGCTCTCTCAAGTACATTTTAATAGACACTTTTCTTCCACTGATCTTCAAGCATGAAATTTCTTTTCAAGGCACTTAAGAAAATGGAAGTACTTAGAACATTCATGAACAGAATGTCCCATGAGCTGCAAAAGTTAATGTGAAAAAGCAGCTAGAAGAGTCAGTTAGTTCATCAGAGTTTTTACTCTTTAAAAACAGCAAGTTATAGCCCTTTCTAAAATAGCAAGCAAAAAGCAAGTGGTCTCATTTTATTTCTTAAAACAGACAAAATAAAACTAATAATTGACTTGTCTGTTTACTGTGACTATTAATTCCCTGCACACACAGTTGGCTTTTTTTAATTTAGGATTCACATTTTCTTTCCGATTATAATTATCTTGGCTATACATAGGTAAGTAATTTAAAACCAGCTAATGACTGAGCATTTAAAGTTAAAAACTATGTAGACATTAGTAAATTATCTATTTAGAAAACCTGTAACAAAGGGATTAAAAGCAATGTTAACCCAGAAATTAAATTGGACTTACAGTATTTTTATGACATTTACAGTATATCTTGCGCATGGCTTATAAATATATCTTAACTTTAAAGAACTTAGTAAGGTTTTCATAGAGATAGAAATTCTTTTATAATGTAAATGTATGCTGCATTGATGTAACAAAGTAATTTGCAGTTTTTCCTATGGGCTGACATTTATAGGTCAAGGCCCCATAAGCACTAATATCAAAAAATTTTCACCAACTGTGAAAATGATTATAAGAATGAAAGTAGTATAGTAACCAAGTTGACACTCTATTTTAGACTTCAGTGACTAAAATATCCTAAGCATTCATTTATTTTATTTTCATGGTAGCATAATATTGAAAACAAGGTGGACATTGACTTTATTCTAGCTTATGAGAACAATTTCTCAATGGGGACATAAGACTGAGATTCTCAAACATTATTGAAATGATGATCTAATCAATCCTTAAATGCAGAAGAGCATTTTATATTCAGTTTAGTAATTCAGAGCACATATATTTTAATCATTTCAATATTATAGGTTAACATTTTCACCTTTAATTTATGTTTTCTTTCAATTAAAGAGGTCCTTGGCATCATGGTATACTGACACAAGCCATTGAGTCAGTCTTACCACTGACTAATTAAGTGAGAATCTGTGGCCTGAGGATCTTCATGTCCATCTGTCTGTGGCAGTGATTTTTAACTAGGAATGAATGACATAAATACCTGTAGATCTTTTATAATTTTAATTTATTAAATCTGGAATGGAGGCTGAGAATCACTGTTCTCAGTCCTGTTGGGACTTTTAAGGTCTATAAACAGAAAATTCTTCTAATTATATCTCTATATATCTCTTCTGACCTGGTGGGTCTGATGCTTTCTTAGTCATAATCATAATCTCTATACTTTTTGGAGCTCTTTGCTATGCATGTGAGGGAGCTAACGACATAAACACATCCAGGTTATCTCATCAGTCAGGCTGTTTTTGTCAAGAAAGAGAGACTCTAACTCAGACACAGAAGGTACACATGAGATCAGAATATCCTTCTAAATGAAAGGTATGCACTATACTGGGGACTGAAGATGGGGATGAAGTGGAGAAAGAAGGCACTTTTCAAAGCATGGTGGAAATTTAGCAATAATTTGAGTCACTTACCTTATGAAAAACTTATATTGGTGTCTTCATTCATTTCCTGTGGCCACTGTAACAAAGTACCACAAACTTGGTGACTTAAAACAACAGAAATTTCTTCTCTCAACAGTTCTGGAAGCCAGAAGTCTGAGGACTGTATTGCCTCTGGAGGCTCTAGGGAAGAATTTTTGCCTCATTCAATGTCTGGAGGCTGTCAGCCTTCTTTGACTTGTGGTCACATCACTCCAATGTCTGCCTCTGTGGTCAATATTGCCCTCTTCCTGAGTGTTTCTGTGTGTGTATGTGTTGGTCTTCCAACTGTCTCAAATCACCCTGTGTCTTTTTTTATAAGACACTTGGCATAGGGTTTAGGGCCCACATGGATAATCAAGAGTGACTTCCTCATCTCAGGAACCTGAATTTTATTACATCTACAAAAACCCTTTTTCCAAATGGTGACACACCTCAGAAATATTGCAGGTTCAGTTCTAGACCACCACAGTAAATTAAATCCTGCAATAAAGTGAGTAAATAAATAAATATTTTGGTTTCCCAGTGCATAGAAAATTTGTGTTTACACTACATTGTAGTCTTTTAGGTGTGCAATAGTATTATGTTTAAAAAATAATGTACATACCTTAATTATAAGTAGTTTATTGCTAAAAAAAAAAAGTGCTAACCATCATCTCTGCCTTCAGAGAGTGGTAGTAGTAACATCAAAAATCACTGATCACAGATCACCTTAACAAATACAATGATAATGACAAAGTTTAAAATATTGTGAGAATTATGACAATGTGACTCAGAGGCATAAAGGGACCAAATGCTGTTGGAAAAATGGTACCAATAGACATGCTTGACACAGGGTTGCTACAAATCTTCAATTTGTAAAGAAAAAAAAAAGAAATCCACAATATCTGTGAAGCACAATAAAGTGAAGCACAAGATACGCCTGTAAAGTAGCATTCATAGCTTCCAGAGGTTAGGATGAGGACATAACTTTTGCAAGCCAGCATTCAAACCATTACAGCATGTATCATTTGTTTTACTACATTCACAAAAACAGATATTGAGTAAAAGTTCACAAGGTGAATGAACAGTGAAGTATTGACAAGAACCCTCATTCAGTAATTATCAGGGTCTGCTCTTGTGTGTGTGCCCACAGCTTGCCTGTGTGTGACTGCACGTTAACCTGTGTTGTTTTGTGGTCTTCTTTTTTTTTCACCTGAAGGGTCCTTTTTCCGTGTAGCCCTAGGGATTACCGATTGGGAAAGACATCATTAGAAGTTGTTTATAGCACAGGAGTTTTAAAGTATATGAAGCAGAGGGATCCCTTTACCAAGATTTAAAAACAGGATTGTCCTGTAGCTCTTAAAGAGCAAAGACAGATTGTACCTCTTCAGAGGTGAATTTGGCAATATTTAGTTTTCCTTTTACATTTGGCAAGAGTTGATCTAACTATATTAGAAATGAATATCTGTTCATAAGTGGATTGGTGAGGATATCTACTAATGGAAAGTGGTATATTATTTCCAAACAAAGTGTTCACAAATAAAATGTTAACAATAATATACCTTTCTCCATTAGTAGACATCCTGGTATTGAGCCATAACAATTATAGGCATAATTTCTTAAAACTATGGAGATAGTCATCTATATTGTGCAGTATTCTCAGACTTGTGATTCATGAGCAGAATGGCAGTGTTAAAAGTTTTTAAGGTACTAGTAAGAAATTGTACATTTAATCAAGTACTTGTTGGATGTTTGCCATATGACCGACAAAGTGTTAGGTAAAGCAGTAAGTAAAACCAAGAATACACTGTATGAGTGTAGAGTACAGTTGATTTCAAAAGCAGGATCAAGCAAGGACTCATTGTGAAAATGTTAGGTGAGCTATACCTTAGTTAAGGAGTACGATTTAGGCAGGCAGACTTGAAGTAGAAAGGCGTCGCTGAAAGACCAGTGTTAGGGTTGGCATAGCAATGAGAAAGCATGTGATGTGCTGGCTTTGGGAGCTGGGCAGTATTACAGCCAGCTGAAGCAATTCTGCCAGCTGACCTGATGAAAAAGAGTGGTGCCAGAAAAATTATGAACTTAGATACATTTTCACGAAAGTGAAACCTTCATGCCACTGAAAACAAAAACAAAAAAACAAAGCATAAATACAAAACAGAAATAGACTCATAGACATAGAATACAAACTTGTGGTTGCCAAGGGGGCGGAGGGTGGGAAGGGATAGACGGGATTTCAAAATTGTAGAATAGATAAACAAGATTGTACTGTGTAGCACAGGGACGTGTACACAAGATCTTACGGTAGCTCACAGAAAAAAAAAATGTGACAATGAATATATATATGTTCATGTATAACTGAAAAATTGTACTCTACACTAGAATTTGACACAACATTGTAAAATGATTATAAATCAATAAAAAATGTTAAAAAATAAAAAATAAAAAAATAAATTAAAAGGGAAACTCACACACAAAAAATAAATTTAAAAAAAAATGAAAGTTTAAAATTTTTTTAAAAGAGACAGGGGAGAGAGCCCAGTTGGTAAGGTAGTCTCATAATAGACTGTAGAATGAATAAGAGAAAAAAGAAGCCAATAGCCAGAGAACCAATTGGGAAACTAATTACCTAGGTGAGAAGTAAAAGATTAGGATTTGAAAAATGTCAGATTTGAGAGGGATCAGAGAAAATCAGAGGTATAAATCTTGTTAATGTGTCAACTAATAGGAAGTAAAGTTGACAGAGAGAGGAGTGAAAAAATAATAGGTGTTAATTATGGCAGACTGGGAGGAAGGTGATGCCAGTAATAATAACAGGAATGCCAAAAAGAGGAGCAGTATTTTTTGTATGTATATTTTTTATTGAAGTATAGTCAATTTACAGTGTTGTATCAATTTCTGGTGTACAGCATAATGCTTCAGTTATACATGAATATACATATATTCGTTTTCATATTTTTCTTCACCATAAGTTACTACAAGATATTGAATATAGTTCCCTGCACTATCCAGTATGAACTTGTTTATCTATTTTATATATAGTACTTAATACGTGCAAATCTCGAACTCCCAATTTATCCCTTCCCACCCCCTTCCTACCCTGGTAACCATAAGTGTGTTTTCTATGTCTGTGAGTTTGTTTCTGTTTTGTAAATAAGTTCATTTGTCTTTTTTTTAAGATTCCATATATAAGTGATATCATATGGTATTTTTCTTTCTCTTTCTGGCCTACTTCACTTAGAATAATATTCTCCAAGGACATCCATGTTGCTGCAAAGGGCATTGTTTTATTATTTTTTATGGCTGAGTAGTATTAAGTGGAGCAGTATTTAAGGGAAATACGTTGACTCAAACAGTGGTTACAGGACCGTGGGACATTTTGGCAAGGTTCTCCCTTATTTGGAAATGTGAACATAGCTTGAGTGAGGTGTTTTGACTGGACAGGCATTTCAGAGATTCTCCTGGAGAGGAAGTCAGATAATTACTGGTCTGAGAATGCACTTATTTTTCTCACCATGCCTCAAATTGTTATTATAATAAGTATACTAATTTCTGAGTGTCTGATTTTCCTCTTGAGGAGGGGGGAATGTGTTTTATTTATCTCTGAGTAACCAACAGATGGATTTTGTTCAGTAACTTCTTATTGAATGACTGAAGGTTAATTGCAATGTTTTTGAGAGTTATCTTGTTTTTCCTAGTATAATGAAAATTGTTTAATATTTACTACTGTGTCCTAAGAAAAAAGCCTTTTTTAGGAGCTTTGCTACCATCTTATTATCATATCATTGTCTACTCTTCCACATTTCCAAGTATTTTAATTAATTTTAATTAATTAAAAACATAATTATAAGATGTAACTAAGAAAACTGTTGATTATTTTCACAGTTGAGTTGTATCCATTCAAAATCACTCATCTACAAATATATATTATCAGATTAATATCCCAGTAGAGATATTATGAATTATGCCATTTCTTTTTGCTACTGCTTCATTTTCTTCTCCTTCTGTCAAGGAAAGAAAGGCACTGTATATAATATATTTAAAATATTTCATAACTGGATAATTTAGACAAAAGTTTAAATAACTAGGGATATGGTAGAACATTTTGAAAAGTTAATTGACTCAATTTTTTTCAACCATTTTTTAAAATTATCCAGCTGGACACATATTTGATTGGTATTGATTTAGAACTGTGTCTATTTACATTTGAATTCCTTACCACTTTCAGGTTTCATACTGTTTTATTCTTCCTTTGTCTATCTTTCCATGCTATATTGATTTCTGAGTGTTTGAGGGACTTCCATTTTCCACCTCATTGAAGTGCATTTCATCCTACTGTGCTGGTCATCAGCAAGGCTCGAAAATGGTACACAAATGGCCACATAATGCAATGTGATTTGAAACAAAGGGGAATTGCACTTGTCAGTAGGCATGGGATTTTTATCCTGGGTTGTTCAATGTGGTTAGAAAGTGAAGCGTCATCGTATTTTTTTTCATAAAAGGAATGAGAATTTTGAGTGCCATTTAGAGCAGTGCTTCCAAAACATTTAGATTCCAGGACCCAGGTGGACTATTGGAAGGAAGGAAGAGAGGGAGGGAGGGTGGAAGGGAATCATCATAAAGCTGTCAATTTACTTAGTTTGCCAAATTATATTATTAAGAAAATAGAGAAGCTAACATCTGCTATTAATGTAATTTATAGTTTTTTAAAAGAACAATTTAAAATCCAAAACTCTGAAAGTTCTTCAGAGAAAAGACCAGTCACTTGAATTGAGCAGATTAAAATTTATATTTAGCTTAAATGCTTACTATGTTATCCGTTCTCTCCCCACAAATTTTGCTTCTAAGAAGATCTCAAGACTGCTCCTGATCATGTCCTGCCTCCAGGAATGACTATAATCATAATACCTTTTATTTTTTCCACACTAAAATAAAACATTTGACAGTGAAAACTAATCAAAATGCACAATTGCGTATCCCCCGTCTTTGAGAATGGAATGTCTTCGTTGATATATATATGTGTTTGTGTATTTCATTTACAATGCAAGTGAAGCTATTTTCATCACAGTTACATGTACTTACACTTTGGAGTCATGCTGTGAAAGCCATCTTATATAAACTAAAAACTCCCCTACTGCACAATCATGCATCTCCTGCTTACCCATCCTCCTGTATAGTCATTGTGGCTTCATCACCATCTACTGGTTGCTTATGATGGTGGAAAAACTAGTGAAAGCTGAGCTGCTCAGTATAGTACTTTCCATCTCTTTCTCTCTTTGCTTTACTTTCTGGGAGATTTCCTAAACTTTATTTTCCAACCCTCTTACTGATTTTTTTTCTTTTCTGATACATATCTTTAATTACTAAGTGTTTTCCCTTGTTTTCTATAGATATCTTTTTCTATAGCACCATGTTCTTGTAATGTGGAGACGAGAGCATCTCTTCTCTCTCTAAGGGTATTTAAGTTAGATCTTTTATTTTGTTTTATGATGGTTGTTTTTCTCTCTACATTATCTTTATTCTCCCCACATTCCTATTGTCTATTTACTTGCATATTTGAGTCTCCCTCATGTTAAAGGCTTCCCTCAGTTTTTGGTGTCTGCTCATCATTAAGTGTAAGGCAATAAAAAGATGCTGGGGAACTCTTCACAGCCTTATGATCTTGGGCTTCATGGTTAAGTTGTCTGCCTCGTTGGGAAGCCCCTGCTCTCAGTATCTTTGGCTCTTTTGTTTTGCACTGGTCAGATTCATCCAGAAGAATCCTCCAATATTCTGCCTGCTTGTGATAGATGAGTCGGAAAAGATTTTACGTTCAGCATAAAAAGCACGCCTTCAGCTGTGTAGAGACTGTCTTTGACCTCCTCCAGAGAATAAACTTCTAGTCTATGCCATGCCGGAGAAAGGAATTGATACCTGATTTATTCTATAAAATATTTTTGAACAATCCTCTTTATTTTTGCCTCATTCTCATACTCCCTTCCATGGATGTCTAGCATTATCAATTCCTTAGCCTTTAGGGGGTTCTGCACTAGAAATCACGTTTTTCTTGGCCTGAACATCTGTTAGATTAGGGTTCAGCGTTTTCAGATCTTTTGAATGAGTTACTACTTGTTTAACTGTCTAGCTTCTGAAATTCTGTCACTCTGGTTCCCGCCTCTGTTTCCTTTATGGGTTTGTGCTTAATTAAAAAGTCCTTCATTTGTATTTTCGTGTGTACTCAAGAGGAAAAAAAAAACTTGTATTTCTGTGTTCATTCTACCATCATTACCTGATAGTCTGCATGTAACTTTAGGAAATTGGTTCTTGACATTTTATAAGATGATGGCATAAACGTAAACTGTCAACAAGTTTTCACAGAGGATTTATGAGCTTGATCAATAATTGTAATACTCTCTATTAGCTAATCTGACACAACTCTAAATTAAAGTGAACCCAGTCATGTTTGCTATTGTTGATATGCCGTGAACAATGTGAGTGACAAGTCATTTTTAATTAGTCCATGGATAATTGCAGTCATGTACCTAAATCCCATTAGTGGTCACATTTTAACACTCGTAACATGGAAGTCCTGAAAACACTCCTTTCTTTTCCTTTTTTTTTCTTTTCTAGTGTGGTGGAGAAGGTCAACCATGTTTTATGGGTTGGAATTATTGACAGGATACTTTTATTTTGCTTAGCATTTTCTTATCTTTTTAGCTTAACTGTCCACTGTGAGACTAAGCTTATTACTGTCATGTAAGATTTGTTAAGCAGCACTAGTCATATCTAAAATCCACCATGTGGAGTGATTTATCTTCATTTCAGAAAAACCCACACACCAAATATAATAGGCAGCTATTCTTCTTTTTAACGTTTTAATACATATTATGGACAATGGAATCAAAACAGAATGTGTTGTGTCATCTCTTTAGAACCCAGGCACTTCTGTACACTTGGAGAAAGTATACCTTGGATCTAGCTATAAATGGATCCTGCTGAGTTCTGCTTTTTCTCAGTCATCTTACCCTGTCAAACATGGGACTTTTCTCCTCTTCAATTTCTCAATGATAAAGATTTAATTTCAGCTTGCAAATTCAATTTTATTCTTTATTACTAGAGCAAGATATTTCCCAGTATTGATCCAGTTTTCACATTCATGTCGGGCCCAGTGTGCCTGCCATGTCCGTGTAGATATCAGTCAGGAAGCTTGTCATTCCAGCTAAGGAGGCTGATGCTTGTATGTGTGTGTGTGTGTTTGTGTGTGTGTGAATGATAATATAGTGTGAAGGATATAGATTGATTTTTCTTTAGAGTATGTTATGAATAGAGATCTTTAAGAATATCATAGATAGAAAGGCTTTATCTGCTCACAAGGGCCCAACAAGCCCCTTTCAGGGAGGTAATGTTGGCTTTGAGACTCAAAGGATGATTATAATTTCTCTAGATGGAGAAAGGCACACTAGACCAAAAAAAAAAAAAACCCACAGTATCAGCAAAGGCTCATAAGTAGCAATAAATCTGAGTGACCCCAATAAAGAAATGCCCTGGAATGTAATGAAAATTCACCTTCAGATCTAACTATAACAATAGCTAACATTGACTGAGTATTTCTTATGTGTCAGATACCATGCTAAGAGCTTTACCTGAATGATCTCATTTAAAACACAAACTGTATTATCAATCACATTTTATAGATGAGGAGCTTGAGGCACAGAGAGGCTTCCCAAGTTCACATAGTTATTGATGAAAACGAGGCTTGAACCCAAGTAGTCTGATGCTAAGACTCATGGTCTTCATTGCTGTGCTGACAAAAACTGACAGAAATACTTCCTTCTGCCAACTATATTGTTCTTTGGACTGCAGTTATATAATTTGAGGATCCTGGATACCCAGAGAAACATCACATGTGGGATTGTGTTTGGCAATGGTGGTAAAGATGCTTAAACTCTTGCTCCTCTTAGTGCTAAATAATAACCAGTCTTTACATTTTAGTGAAGAACTTCACTATAGATGGCAATGTTTATTTTCATTATAGAAATAAATAAAATCTCTTGATGAAGTTAGGTACCTATTAGTCAAGTGGGTAACTTATGGAATGCCTTTCCCTATGATTAAAGGGAAATAATCTTGTGGTAGTTCACAGTGAAAAAAATGTGACAATGAATATATGTATGTTTATATATAACTGAAAAATTGTGCTCTACACTGAAATTTGACACAACATTGTAAAATGACTATAGCTCAATAAAAAATGTTAAAAAAATTTAAAGCAGGATGAGGCTTTAGAATAGGATTTCTCAACCTTGGCACTATTGGCTTTTTGGGCTTAATAATTCTTTGTTGTGGGAGGAAGGCTGTATACTGTAGGATATTTAGCAGCATTCATGGCCCCTACCCACTAGATCCAAGTAGCATTCACCCAGTTGCAAAAATCAAAAATGCCTCCAGACATTGCCAAATATATGCTGTAGGGTAAAAAAAAGTTCCCACTACTCTAAGAAGCCACTGCCTTACAAAAATCTAGTGTGATTCCTCCACTTTACACAAGATAAGAATTGAAGTATTGTAACGAAGGTCACACAGCCAAATAGTGGCAGAATTTTGACAGATCTCAGGTCTCCTAATCCTAAATCCATATTTCACATACAACAAACTGCCTAAGGCAGTGTCTTCCATTTAAAGTGATGCCTCCAGAATATATGGTTAAAAAAGTGCCCATACATCGTCCATAACAGCTCAGGAAGATAGGTCAGACAGGTGGTATAAACCCAATTTTATCAGTTAAACTGTATAACGAGAAAGGTTATGATTTGTCCAAGGTCACACACTTAGTAGGGAAAAGAGCCAGGTCGCAAGATTTCAGATGACAACTCTGTTGCTCTTTCCAAAATCGATGTTTACTCCAGTGGGTGGGCATGGGCTTTATTTGAGGAAAGAGCAACAGAAAAATTCTTGGTAAACGTTTCTACATCATGGTTTCCTTTCCATCACTGTGATCCTGTATCTTTTGCGGGCAGAAAAAGAACAAATAGTCTTTTTTAAATTGCTAGGGAGAAGGAAGTCACAATACCTGCAAGGACATTTGCTACTTCCTAACTTGTAACTAGCTATACTCTTTTCTTATATATGAATGATTAGAGAACAAAGGATCTGAAAAACATTGAAAAATAAAATTAAGCTCTTTTATATTATGGATGCCTCATATAGAAACTAACTACTGATGATTTCCAAAGACTTATAGAGAGGTATGGATGAAGTCATATTCCAAAACTTGTCCTGTCTTGGATTTTGTTATAGGCCTCTGTCATGTAGTGATGTGAAATCTAAATATTTAGCTACCCGCCTCTTTCCATTTGTCACTACGCTACCAAAAGAGAGGCCTTTATAGAGATAAATGATCTCTCCTCAGTCAAAACCCTAGCAGGCAAAGTTTTAGCCTATTCTGAGATGTGAAGAGTAAGCAGTTCTGAACAGGCTTCCCAGCTTTTACTCTGCACGTGTGATTGTTTCTCTATTAAAAATAAACTTGGTCTGAAAGTTTAAATTCTGTTTAAATTCTGTTTAAGTTTGTGTAATGGCTTATATAAAACTATGAATATGATTAAAAGAAAGAATTAAGAGCAATATTTGCATATCTGCATAGTTATGTTTTAATTTTAAAAAAGAATCCTAAGCTAACACAAGATCTGTCCACTTTTTTTTTAACTTATTATTGCCCTTTGTGGGCAAAACATGTGTGTGCTCTGTGTGTGTGTGTGTTTGTGTATGTTATATTACCTAAAACTAAAATTGGTCACATAAAATAAAATTGGCATCTATAAATATCCAGAATAAATTCAGAAATGCTCTATATATACTCCATAAATTTCAAAATAAAGGGATTTTAAACAATTTTCTCTGCAGTTATCAATTCTGGAGGCAGTGGAACAGGGACAGGATGCACATCTGACCCTTTACATCTAATGAATTACCAGGTTCTGTTGACAGCATTTCCTAAATATATCCCAAACCTCCTCATTTCTCTCCTTCACAGCCGACATGAGCACATTAGCCACTGTCAGCATCTCATTAGGAGTACTACAGTTGCTTTTAATTGTTCTTCCACATATACTCTTGCCCACTTCTAATTAATTTGGCCCAAAGCAACCAGAATGACCTTTCTGAAGTGTAATATGGACCATGTGATCATCCTTCTTAAATCCCTTCCACGGCTTTCCTTTGTACTTGGAATAAAGTTCAAAACTCTTTACACAGAACATAAGAGCTATTGTGACCTAGCTATACCCAATCTTTTCTTTGGCTATTTTACCCCTTCCTCACTAATCTCCAAGCACACCCCACCAGGCACCAGGCTCGTTCCAATTAAAGCCTTTACACATGTTTCCTATTTCTAGAATTTTCTTTCCCCATGCCTTCATTTGGGCAATTTTTACTCATTATTCAGTCCAAGCTTAAATTTCACATCCTCTAGGAATCTTTCCATGACTCTCCCTGAGTATCCCAGGTATTCATTCTTAGTACCTTGTTCCTTTTCACTATAACAATAATGTCATTAAACTCTGGAATTATTTGTTAAATGTCTGTCTTTCCCAGTAGACTCTAAATCCCAAGACGGCAAAGTTCTAAGCCTTTTTTGCTCATTGTGCATTAATAGTGGCTAGCACAGTGTCCAGCATATAGGAGGTATGCTGTAAAAGAATGTTGGACATATCAGAAGAAAAGAAGGAAGGGGAGGGAAGGAAGGAAATCAAAGTATACATTGTGTGATGTGCATTTTACATAAAGGGAGGGAAGGAGGAAGGAAGGAAGCAAGCAAGAAAGAAAGGGAGGAAGGGAGGGAAGAAGGAAAGATAAAAGTTAGGGAAGTCCTACCTTTAGTAGTCTAACTGTAAATTTCTTTCTGTAATTTTTATTACTTTCTCCATGCAGTCAGCAATCCTATATAGTACAATGAACATTCCTAACTTGATTACTGAAATAACTCAGAAATAGGCTAGTGGTTTTAAGTTTGGATATAGAGTTAAAACAAATTCATGTGTACACATAGAATCTATAAAACAGCCATATTTATTAGTATAGAACTTCTGGTTTTGTGTTACTTTTTACAACTTAATTCATCTTTTTAATATGTAATTCTTTTCTTGGATCATAACACAAAAGTTATGGAAAGGTACACAATGAAAAGTTGATGTCCCAAACCCAGCTACCCAATTATTCTCCCTAAAGGCAACCAGAGTTTCCAATTGTATGCCAAAATTAGATTTTAAGTTAATGATTTCTGAATTGATTTAAAGTTTGGTCTCCTTTTTTTTTTTTTTTTTTTGGCTTTGTTATTCTCAGCTTTGACTTTTGTCAGCATTGAAATAGTGACCTTAATGGTAATTACTATTACGTAACTCATGCAAATGTAAATGTATGGATTATAAATATTTTCCAGCAAGCTGGATTTTATTATACAGTAACTTTATTTCAAATATTTCCTTCTTTAATATAGTTCTTTATCAAATGACCTTGCTTTTACAGTAATGAGACTTCAAAAACATTATTACAATGACTGCTCAAGTTCTTTGCAGAAAATTTTTCAAGGTGTTATTCTAAAAACTCTATAGTCTTTTTAGAAACCCCAGCCAGAAACCCTAGTTCATGAATCTTGTCACAGCAAATTTGGTCATAACTTTCTGGTCTCTGTAAAGATTGACTGACTCTAATCACAACTTTTTTTTTTTCTCATGTTTTGATTGCTCTGTCATTTTCAAGTTGACTAAATGTTGGTAGTTTTTTAAATGGCTTTCAACAGATTCCTTGTGATTGACCACATCTAGACTGGCCCAAAAGGAAAAGATGACTGCATCCAAACATTTATGAAAGGAGAATACTGACAGTCAGCCTTTCTCTTTGCAAGTGGAATTTTTAGAATAAAAATATGGTGGCACTACTTGCTGTATTGTTTCTTTCTACTGAGGGTTGTGGGCATACATGGTGAAGAGAGTTCAAAATGGAGGAATCAAGAAACAAACTTTTGTCCCTACTTGATATCTCTCTGTGTGATCTTGTGTTATCCAATTGACCACTTGGTGCCTCTGTTTTTTCTTCTTTAAAAGGAGAGACATGGACTAGTTTACCTCTAAGAAACTCCCAGGTCTAAAATTCTCTATTGAATGAAAAATGAAATGAATGAAATGAAGCCAAAAAATTGAATACATTTGAGGCCAAAGACTGGTTTCGCTTTTTTGTTATTTGATATAAAATGCACATCACACAATGTGTACTTTGATTTCACTAGGGTCTATTAGAAATTATAGTATCATGTCATGTAAAACATAACATCTTGGTTCTATATTAATTGAGAAATTATAGAACATTTTGGATATTTGTGCATGTGTGTGGCATACTGAATAAGTATTTTACATCACAGGTCACTTATTTACACAGACGGAGTTCAAATTATAGGTTTAATTTTCAATCCCAAAGGCTCTCATATTAAAACCTATTTGCTTAACTTCCTTTTGCAGATACTAAATCCCTTTTCTTGATATTATTAATCATTTGTTTATTTTCTCTGTCTCTTGATCATTATACGATCAGTTGATCAATGTGAAAAATGAAAATGTTATGGAATATCACTATTTTGAGTCATCTTTAAAAATATTAACAATTATTTCATTGAAGAAGTTTTTCCACAGATATTTTACAAAAATTGGATTTATTTTTTCTGTCTCAGAGTAATAGTATTGCGGCTTTGCAAGAAGTTTATGTTGAAAGGAAAATGGCATAAATTCTCACATAGCATATTTGTAAAAGAAGAATATGTTGACAGTTTTCCTTTTTGTGACACGTCAGGAGTTGTGAGGGATTGAGCCATATGCAATTACTGTTTGACTACATAAAATTTCTGTTTCAAAAGTGTTCACTTTTTTAAAAATCAAAGAAAATCAGTTTGTAGACTTACAGCAGGAGACTTTGTACTTTGGTCTAAAAAATAACTGAACTTTTAGCAAAACGGAAGGTTCCGTGATTTGCCATAAATGTATGTTTATCTATGAAGAGTAATGACATTTTGATATAGTCAAAAATTCTGTGGAAAATGCTGAATCAAAAACTTTCAGGAATCTCGGCTATAAAAAACACCCAAGAAAAGAGAACTGGAAGTTCATGTTATAAAATTGTTCTACCAACATACTCAATTCATTGTTAGAGTTAAGTCAAACATAGGATCATTTTTATATCTTATATTTAAGATAAAATTACCATTTATTGATTGATCTAGAAGCAGATTATCAGAGTGGTTAAGAAGACCAGCTCTGGAGCCACACTACCTGGTTTCAAAATCTGGCAGTATGTCTTAAGAAAATTACTTAACACCTTGCTGGGATTCACTTCATTGATCTTGGAAATGTTGATAACACTCATGTTTAGCTCATAGGATTGTTGAGAGGATAAAATAGGCTAATATGAATAAGGACATGAGAACCAGGAGAACAAAGCAACATCTCAAGAAATGTTAGTTGTTGTTGTTAGTGTTCTTATTAGTATTATTTAATAGGATGTGAAAATTGACGTTTAGCCTGAAGTGCCAATGTATAATTATCAGATATCCAGCTGAGTGTGAGACAAAATACCCTGGAGGAATCTTCAGAGTGGCTAAGTCAGAAGAGTTCCATGACTTTTGAAACTTCCACCCATTTTGAGAATATAAAAGAATCTAGAATGGAGAGGCAGAGAGAAGCTGGCAAGATTTCTTTAGAGTGCTGCTGGCATTTTCTCCTCCCTCTCTGGTGGTGTGAGCAAGCTACCTTTTCCCTGACAGTCTAAAGGGTGGAAGTTTTAGTGAGACACTCAGAGAGGTTAATGTGTGTTTACTGGAGTTGGGAGAAGCAGTGTACTTATGCCTCATTCACACCTCTGAAATTTAAAGCATGTATGCTAGGGTAGGGGTGTTGGGAGGGAGAAAGAGAGAGTTAGGGAGGGAAAGGGGGAGAGGGAAGAAAAGGGGAGAGAGTAAAGGACCAGAAAGTGATACTCCTGCCAAGGGTGGGGAGGAGGCAGAGAGGTAGGAAGGCATGAGTGTTTCCCATGGAGCAGATTTGGTCCACATGGAAGAGAAAGTCTACCTGGAGAAGTTTAAAGCCCTGCCCAGGATATGTGTCCTCCCAGATGCTTGGTCAAAGGAGACAGTGGCAACCAAAGGGGAGGCCTCTCAACATCTCAGAAGCTTAACCCCAAGCTGAGGACCAATGACAAATCCACATCTGTACCCTTAAGTGAAAGATTCAGCTATAAACATTTGCCAGTCACCAACCAAATGAGAAGAGTCTGTCCTTCTGTCTCTTTACTCCTCCCCATTTCTTTGTCCCTTGGTGTGGATATGACAAGAAAGGTATGCAAGCTGGTCACATAGGTCACCCTGTATAAGGCATGTCCAGGAGGATGGGAGGAGAGCTCTTTAGCTTTGATTGAAGATCAAACGGTTGATTACTGTGACCTTAGACATTAGACCTGAGACCTTATACCTTAGACCAAGAGGCAATACTTGTAACTTAAAGTAAGTGTATGACCATACGTTTCCTAAGAGCATAGAATCATGGGAATTTCTGAGTTTTCATTCAGTAGTAGGAGAAATTATTCTACTAAAAATAGTCCTTAAAAGGCCAGAAGTCAGAAGTCCCCCTAAAGTTGAAATGCTTATGCTATTCTGCTGGTTTATTACAACAAAAAAGAAAGGAACCCGAAACTCTGTGTACAGAGCACATGAATAATAGGAAACGTCATGGCTTTATACAGCATTGATAAACTAAATACTTACATGATTCAGTCCCTAGGCTACCACATGAATTAAAAAATGACCACATATGATAATTTAATTTCCAACATAAATAGAATAAAGAGGGAAAATAAACCTTAACGTCTTTTTACCTTAAATGAATACAGAAGAGGTCAATATGATATGACATTTTTTCCAGATGATTAGAATGTATTGAAAATATAGTGTATAAATTGTAAGTGATAATAATTTCCAAACTTTCTACTGGATTTTACATACACACACTGCATTAGACATTTTAGTTACTATTTTCCATCCACTTTTTGAAAGCTAGATTCCAAAATGGGGTATTGATTTAGATAAGACCTAGTGAAAAATATGTATTGATTGATGATGTTTAGCACAGAGACTTGCACATGGAAGATATATTTTAATACTAAATTTTGATTTATTTTAGCTTGATTTTAAGTTCAGCAGAAATATGGAATTCATATACTTACTTATAGATAAAGGATTTTTCACTTCAAAGACATGAAACAAACTGTACTGTCATTTTCTTTGGTATATTTCAAGTGTTGAACTTAGAAGCCTAAATCATAAGAGTCATGAATATTTTTGTCCTAAAAATTTTCTGTAGGAATAAGTCTAAATATCAGACTTTAAAAAACTCTCATACTAGTTTCTATGATACTGAGTTTTATCTTTTAATTTTAATTTTAGATATCTTAAATATTTCCTCTTACATTTTAATAAAATGTATTATTAGTTAGTGCTTGAAGCATATATATTTATTTGTCTATTGGGAAATCTACTAACAGGGTAAAGGTTACAAACAGAAAACCTACTTTAGAACTATAGAAATCTCAACCAGTTTGAACTACATTAGGCTTACTTTTTCTCTATGTACCATAAGAGAGATTGGATTTTGAAATTTTATTCAAAAATATTGAATTATATTTTATTATATATTATATTGTCTAAAAGTAATATCTGTTTTGATCCAACTCTTGTAACTATAATTGCAGTTTAACCTTATTGCAACTCAGTGAGCAAAATATTCTACCCTTCAAGTACTAAAGTAATAGTTCAGTTTCAATAAATTTACTGTGAGTTTGTAAATCAATATTAGAAGCATCAATCATAGAAGACCCAATAGTAAGGAATGATAGTAGAGTAATAAAAATGAGCATCCATGCTTTAGTATATCCTGGACTATCCTTTATGGGTTATGTGAGCTGCAAATGTCATATTCCACTCTTTGCTTTATACTTATATTCTGTTGACTTTTGCTATCATTATTGTTAATGTAATCAAATTCATCTATCTTTTTTGTTTATGATTTTTTCTTTACGAAATGCTTTCACTCTAAGCCTTTTTATTGTGAGATTTATTTTAGTATCTAGTGTGAGATGACATCTCATTGTGGTTTTCATTTGCATTTCTCTGATGATTAGTGATGTTGAGCATCTTTTCACGTGCCTGTTGACCATCTGTGTATCTTCTTTTGAAAAATGCCTGTTCAGTTCTTCTGCATATGTTTTTAATTGGTATGTTTTTTTTTGAGTTGTATGAGCTGTTTATATATTTTGGATATTGATCCCTCATTGGTCAAATCATTTGCAAATATTTTTTCCCAGTCACTGAGTTGTCTTTTCATTTTGTTGATGGTTTCCTTTACTGTGCAAAAGCTTTTAAGTTTAATTAGGTTCCATTTGTTTATTTTTGTTTTTGTTTCCTTTGCCTTAAGAGACAGATCCAAAAAATATTGCTATGATTTATGTCAAAGAGTATTCTGCCTATGTTTTCTTCTAGGAGTTCTATGGTTTCTAGTCTTACATGTAGGTCATTAATCCATTTTGAGTTTATTTTTTATATGGTGTGAGAAAATGTTCTAATTTCATTCTTTTACATGTTGATGTTCATTAAATATGAATTTTAAGACAAGTTTATAAAATTCTTTGAAAACTTACATTGAAAAATTTTAATTGAATCCAATTTATATATTAATTTGGAGAATCTCCATCTTTACAATTTTGACTCTTATCATACACTTCCCATGGCATGTGTATGTAGATAAATATAAATGGATTCATTAATTTAAGACTTTGGTGTATCTTTGATAAAATTGTTTTGAAAAATATTTAGGTATCCTTTGTTCAATTCATCAGGCCCAAGTTTTCTCATTTGTAAATTGAAGAAAATTATTTTTTCCTGCCTGTATTTCAGAACTATTTTGAAGCAAAAATGATATGCTGCTTATGTAAAAAATATATAAATGCTAAGATTTTGGTTTTTATTATTTTTAGACAGAGGTATGTGTATATTACATGCTTAATGATACTCCATGATTTTCTGAAATTCTATTTAAATAATCTCATTCCCTCCTAGTGTAAAAGTTTGGATCTTCTAATTTTTTCAATAAAATCATTATTCTGTTTAATGATTTCTGCAATGTTCTGTGAACCATGACTTTTTGTTAATTCTATGCAACCTTTGATTAATGAGGAATATGAAAGTTCTTTTCATCAAGTATTTGTTATATCACATACTATGTTGCTAGCCCTGAATCAGTTTTGAGATAATTATTTTCATTTTAAGGGACAAAATAAAATATAGTAAAAATTTTGGGGACCCTGTTGCCCATCACTATTTTTTATCAGCATAGAGTCTCTAGTAAACATGGAAGTTTTAAGTATTATTTTTATTTTTAGGAGAAAAATGGTACCAAATTTTAAGTTTTTCTTTTGTAATAAGTGAAATGAAATATAAAGATTATCTTTTCTGTTGTCTTCTTTTAATTAATCATGTCCATAACATGTACTATCTAGACTTGCCAAATCAACTATATAATCACCTGAAAAATAAGATGTCAGAAAATATCCACTTGTTGAGTGAATGAAGATGAATCTATATATATTCAAATCAAGAGAATTTATAAAGAAAATAGAAGATTACAGGAAATGAAACCATACACATCTAGAATACTACTAATAACTACTTTTAAAAATAGGACAGGAAAACTCATACAATGGAGAATGGTATCTACAAGATTCAAAAATATTTTAATAGGTTAAAATAAGGAATTAAATCTTATAAGGGAGCTATCTTTCCAGTCTAAATATGAATTTCTACACTCAAGTTCAACAACTCGGTTATATAAGTGCAGACTTAAGTGTACTAATACTGTTAGGAGTTAGTTGATGGTGACTGTATGTGTATATGCTGTGTGGACTTAAACATTTCATGAATACTTAACCCATATGAATATAAGACATTTTCAATCAAAATGGAGGATATTTTAATACTAGCCATTCTGGCAGGTATGAGGTGATACCACTGTAGTTTTGATTTTCCGTTTCCTTAATACTTAGTGATGTTGAGCACTTTATCATGTGCTTGTTGGCTATCTATATGTCTTCTTTGGAAAATTGTTCAGGTCCTCCACCCATTTTTAAATGGATTGTTTGGTTTTTTTGATATTAAGTTTAATGTGTTCTTTATATATTCTGGATATTAACCCCTTACAGATAGATCATTTGCAAATATTCTCTCCCATTCAGTAGGTTGCCTTTTCATTTTGTTGATGGTTTCTTTCACTGTGCAAAAAGCTTATTAGTTTTATGTAGCCCCATTTGTTTATTTTTGCTTTTTTTCCCCTTGACTGAGGAGACGGATCCAAAAAAAATTTACAAAGACCAGAGTCAAAGTGCCTACTGGCTTTGCTTTCTTCTAGGTATTGTAGGTCTTATATTCAATTTTTAATACATTTTCAGATTATTTTTATATAAGATAGTGGTAAAATGAGTAAAGGGGATTAGAAGGTAGAACCTTCCAGTTATAATACAAATAAGGCATGTAATATACAGAATAAGGAATACAGTCACTAATATTATAACTTTAAATGGTGACAGGTGCTAACCAGACTTATCATGTGTTCACTGGGTAATGTATTTGTGTCAAATCACTATGTTGTACACTTGAAACTAATATAACATCATATATCAATTACACTTCAATAAAAAATAAACAGCAATAACAGAAAAAAAACAAAAGTGAAGGTGTTTCTTGTGGATGACACTTTGTCATACTGTGTTAAAAATATAAGAACGTTTTTAAGAGGGGTATTGAAAAATTAAACTGTATTTTGGTGTAAGTAACTAGGTTGATAAAAAGGATCTGAAAATGCTTCCATAGGAATAAGTTGGATGTCTAGAGGATATTACACTGAAAAGGGGAGACTCGTTCATGGCTACATGAGATCGAATGTTTTAATAGCTGTTACATGGAACCAGATTAAATTTCATTTACTCTGTAAGTCAGAACCATCAAACTTGTAAAGGTTAGTTTCAGTTCAACCAAAGAGTTATTTTTAGCCAATTAAATTACTTAAACATGATAAAGCCTCAATTGTGACTAGTGGAGGAACTTCTTGATTTGAGTGGAAGACTGAACTATATCACTCTATCATCCACTCACTTAAAAATATGTATTAAGTACCTATAGTGTGCTAGGTGTTGAAATTTTTTCAAAAAAAGCCGCTGATCATTAATGATATGTGATTCTAGCTTTTAACCCATAAAGAAAATGTTTCTGATAGCCATTTAACACATGTAAATTTGATAATAAACTTGTGGTAATTATTATAATATTTATATATATTACATAGTATTGAGTGTATATTAAATCTACAGTTCTGCACCAAGTAGGGTGAATCATCTGAAAATACTGACATGAGAACGCAATACTTGATTAAATTTTAAGAATGGATTAATTTGTCTAAAGCAAAAGATTTTCTTAGGAGAAATGAGAAAAATGACCTGATGAAGTGGTAGTTGAAGAGAAACAAAGAATGGGATGAAACAAGTCTCAGAGTATAGCAGCTGGACCAGCAGCAGAAGCATCACCTGGAAACTTGTTAAACACGCAGGTTCCTGGATCCCACTCTAGAACTACTAAATCAGAATCTCTAGGGGTGGGGCCCAGCAAGCTGTGATTTAACAAGCCCTCCAGGTGACTGCAATTCATGCTCAATTTCAGAACCACTGCTGGTGTGAAGTAGGGTTTAGATACTATTTGGAAGGCAATTCATGGTCACTGCACATTAGTGGAAATAAAGGATGCACAGATCCCATAGGTTGTAGTAGCCATGTAATTTATTGGCTAACTTATGTAATGCATAACCCAGAGAGTGCTTAAAATAGCCAGTGTTGAAACCCTTGCTTTGAAAAAAAATTGATGGAGGTTTTTCTCTTTTTTAAAAAATTTTACATCTACCATTTCAAATGATAGAGCTGGGTATCACTGTCTGCCAGAAGCAAGGCCTCTATATTTTGTTTCACAGATAATGGGTTCTTTCTTCCTCTAAAACAGTGTTGGGTAATGTTCCAAAAAAGTAATTACAGGCCAGTTAGTAAATATATGCTGAGACAGTACAGTGCCAGACAGCAACAGCTATGTCTGCCACTGCTGATTAATCAGCTAGAGAACAGACCAATTTTTTTTTTTTTTTTACTTAATATGGGATAGGGACTCTATTAAGGACAGAATCTGCATCTCAGTTACTAAACATATTCCCCCACTGTTTTCATTTTCAAAGGTGTATATTTCCTTTTCTTTTGTTGTCTAATAGAATGACAATCAAGCCTGCAGTTTTTACATCTTGCTCCTTCACCTCCTGTCTTCTTTTTATTCCATCAGCTTGTCAAGCTGTAAGAGATTATGAAAGTTTGGGGAGTTAGAAATCACAGCCAGTTCAATCTCATTTTCATATAAACTGAACAGTAAGTTGTTAGATTGTAACAGCTTATCACTTTGGACCTAAATTGCAGCAAAGTAGTTTGTAAATCCCATAACAGAGATAGAATAGTCCATTTATGTAGGCATGTTTCTTACAGTTTGCTGTAACTCTCAGCTTTAGCACAATTTATACATAACATTTTAATATATTGTTTCTAGGGATACAGTCATGATCTGCTAGGCTTTCTGATTTTGTTTGTCTCTAACCTTAATTGCTGAAGCTAGTTAGAGACCCATTTTCAGTTCAGCCACTTCATATTCTAGGATTATTCCTGTTTTAGGTCAAAGGAAACATAAGAAGTGCTATGTCTGGAAATGGAAGTAGCCACTGAGTCATCCTTGCTCCTAGTCCTCTTCTTATGTTGTACTTCTACTTGATACTTAGATTCTTGCCATGTTATTTATGATCAGACCTTTTTCTCATACTCAGTAATTGCTCTAGAGCTCTACCTTTGATTCTCAGCCTTCTTCTCTGTTCATTTAAAAAGTTATAGGGAATTCTTGCCATAATCTCCAATCTCACTTCCTCCCAGACACTGACTGCCTGTCTAGGTATTAGAACATTCTGAGTACCCCAATTTGATTTGCATGGACACTGAGCCATCCTGCTTTGTGATTTATGTGGGTGTGATCTTTTGTTGGCTGGTAGAAGATTCTTTGATTGTCAACTGTAGTGGCAGCTGTTGGCACCCCACTCAGATTCTCTTATCCTGCAAGTGCACCATTCTCTATCTGCTGAGAGTATTGAGTTGTAACTCACATTTATCAGCAACACCACCATCCTGCTCTGGACAATTGCCTTAGACCAGTGGTTCTCAAACCTAGCTTTATTCTGAATTACTTAGAAGGCTTGTTAAAACAGATACTTGGGCTCAGCTCCCAGTTTTCTGATTTAGTAGGTCTATGGTAGAACCTGAGAATTTGTATTTTAACAGGTTCCCATTGATGCTGATGCTGTTGATCTGAATAACAACCTTTTAGGGTAACTGATCTAGTCTAAACAGGAATTTCTTTGTCCTTGGAGACTATATGTTCCATCTCCTCTGCTCAGGGAAGACCATGATCAGAGACAGGTTCCCACCAGTTTATACAGGGCAGGCCCTCTTGCCTCAAGGTGGGACTATCTCTAGGTTTCATTCATGATTTAGAGCTGCCTGGTAGGATCAGAATTAAATAGTCACCACCAGAAACCACATTTTGGCTTAGTTTTCCCCCTACCCTGTCCTGCTCTTTTTTTTTTTTTTTTTTTTTTTTTTTTTTTTTTTTTTTTTGACTCTCCTCTTGAAAGCACTCTGTCAATAAATTACCTTACCAAAACCTCCATATCAGACCATAGTCTAGGAAACATGACCAGAGACTTGTATCTGTGGATTTCTGGTTTCCAATCTCTTCAGTTCAATTTATTCAACAAACTTGTGTTGAATGCCTTTGAATGCCCCAGGCAGTATATAGTATAGGGAAGATAATTAAAACTCAGTCTCTGTCTCAAACAGTCCATCATGTAGTCAAAGAGTAGATACATAAATGTACAATTACAACACAGTATGACTGATGTTCTGCTACACCAGTGCTGGGAATATGAGGCTATAGAAGCTTTTATCTGAGCCTTGGGAGTGTCATTAGCTGGGATCCTTGGAGAAAGACTCTGAGATGGAGGTTTGTGGGTAGGAGGTTTATTGGGGCACATTCTTGGGAACAATAGTGAGGAAGTAAGAGAAGCATATTGTACAGATGAAAAGGTTGGATGAGGCCTCAAGCAAAGCCATGGAGAGCTCCAGAGAGGTCCAGAATTAAGGAAAAGAATCAGTCACTCAATACAGATTTCCTACTAAGAGGGGCATAGCCCTGGGAGAAGCAACTTTTTGGCTAAGGGATGCTCAAAGAGGGACTCAACTATAAAGCATCATTAGCAAGTTCTCCCAGCTGCTGAGGAAATAAATGCCTCAGTCCTATAGGAGATATCTGGGTGGTGAACCACAGCAACCAGTACAGGGGGCAGATGGATACAAGGAAAGATCAGTCCTCAGCCATTTCATCCCAGGACCATAGAAAGTAGATTGGACCTCATGAGAAAAAAATCTGGAGATCCAGCATGAAGAAAATATACACACACTCACACACACACACACACGTTCTTGGAGATCTGTGCTTGTCATCATCTCAGTTAATATATACTGGCTTCAAGCCAGACAACTGTCAGTCCTAGTCCACCCAGTGGGAATTTTAATTGAGTTTATTCTCAAGCACTAAACTTCTCAAATATTGTAAATGCTAAATGCAAGATAAACCTGAGATTTCCTGAAAATTTATACTGTAGACCGGCCTGAAAGAATTCCAGACCTTGTTGAAATGACTCTGAGGAGCACTGCAGCAGGTAACAAATCTGCCAGCAAGCAGCAATCTTACAACTAAACATATGTGGGCCCAGAGTTCAGAGGCTAAAGTCAATTTAATGAGAGAGCTGTCGCTATTCTTTTTTATGTGAATTAAATGAATTGCAAGTAGCTGGAGTCACAGCCTAACGGTAAATAGTCTGGTTGCAGAGCTGAACATTTGTTTTATGCTGTTCTCAGGGTCACCTAAAGATGAATGTGAGTTACCTGGATTGAACAGAATTCTATCCAATGTGTTGTAATATGTGGTGATAAAATTGGAGAACCTAATTAAAAAGGACTGATTTGAATGTAAAATTGTTTATTTTGCAGTACATCTATGCCAAACATTGAAATTCTCCATTGAGATCATAACAGCACACAATTTGTAAAGCGGAATAGAAAGTCTTAGTGAATAAGGGCAGGCTATTAATAAATCTTCATAAAGTTAATTACACAATGTAAAGACAACAGAAGAAAGACTCAAGTAACCCCATACCTATCCAGAGTGAATGTCATAAAAATTCACAAATTTTATTTTCCATATTTGGTGCCAGGGAGCCAGCCCATGCAGACACAAACAAAAGAATGAAATAGGTCTACACCTCTCCCTGCAGTAGCTGAAATCTGTCCTGATGGAATGGCCTCTGGCAATATTATGAATCAGCATGAAAGAATAGCAGACCTGGTCTCTAGAAACGATCTCCCCTCTGAAATGCGTGTTTAAATTACCTCATGGCAAGGCCAGTGACATTCAAGGATTGAGAATAAGGTCAGAAAAATGGAAATGTTTCTCCACTTCAGGGAAGGTCTTTTGCCTGATCAACATTATGTAAACAATTTGCCAAAGAAAGGGTAGTACCAAAGTTTTGCAGCCAAATTATTATAGGACAACCAAACTGCTTTTATGCCCCCTGTGCTCTAGTCCAAGGGTTGGCAAACTGGCCCTTGGGTCACGTCCAGCCTGCCACTCATTTTTGTAAATACAGTTTTATTGGAACACGGCTATGCTCATTTGTTTATGTACTGTGTGTGGCTGTTTTTGTGCCACAGTGGCAGAGTTGAGTGGTGCGAAAGATACCATATGGACCACAAAGCCTAAAATGTTTACTGTCTGTCCCTTTACAGAAAGCGTTTGCTGACCCCTGCTCTAGTGTCTTCTAGTTCAGTGTATCACAGATTCATTGATAATATGAATTGTCTGGAGTACATATTAAACCTACAGCTTCTCAACCCCCCACCTTTGGAGATTCTGATTGAGTTAGTCTGCGTGAGACACAGAAATGTGTATTTTTACAAATACCGGAATTTGTAAGAAAC
This sequence comes from Camelus ferus, assembly GCF_009834535.1. Taxonomy (NCBI): domain Eukaryota; kingdom Metazoa; phylum Chordata; class Mammalia; order Artiodactyla; family Camelidae; genus Camelus; species Camelus ferus. Next base: position 28,201,772 of record NC_045732.1, read on the forward strand.
ATCAGTCTTGTTATTTTACTTCCCAGTTCTTTTGCATGCCCTTTTTATGCTTATCAAGTCCACATTCTTTTCTTCAAATTCTTCTTCATTTCCCCATATAAGTTCGAGGTACAGACCAGTGTACTGTGTGACATTGTCAACGGGTGGGGTTTGCTAGAAGCAGAGCTTATGACAAGGATTTGGGTGCATGTTGTGTATTGAGGGAGCATGCTCAGGAGCAAGAAGTTATGGAAGCAAGATAGGGCAGGGGGGAAAAGCTAAGCAAGGTTGTGGTTTCAGCTGGAGATGTACTTCAGCGTGATCCCACCGGGACCTCTGCAGCATGAATTGAACCAGAGAATTGATCCAACCTTGAGGCAAGAAGTCTGGCCTTTTGTACATTCTCCCCCATTCCATTATTTGGTTGTAGGGTACTCTTGAACAGGGGACAGCTGAGAGCCATTAGCAGCAATAACTGAGACACAGGTATACCTGCAGGAAAGGAGGATGAGGGAGGTATACAGCATCCAGTGCAAGAGTTAAACCCCCAAGTGAATGAAATTTAGATATATTTGGAATGTGCCTTCCAAAGAGTCATATCTGTGATAGCCTTTAAAAGGTAATTTGAAATACGTTTTTAAATTAGTAAATCTTTGGAAGTAATAAATAGATTTGCTAGAATTGAGCTCTTCAACCTTCTACCATCCTTGAAAAGTATGAGGAAAATATGTGTCAGAGAGAAGTGACTTTTCCATTAAATATTCATTATTGGGTTTACCAATGTCTTTGACTAGATACTTGGTAAGATCTTTTGGTTATGATTATCTCCATTAGGATGACATGAGGTTCTTACGAATGTGAATGCATGCAAACGTTGTAGAGGCTCACTTGCAGTAGGACTCCTGTCCTTGAACATATTTTTCCTAGTCCCCAACATTTCATAGTAGATCCACTAGCATCTTAGAAGAATCTATCAATAAAAGGTACATTATGGGAATGCAAAAGAGGTTCAGTTCTCCATTATTAAGATTTACATTCCAAGGAATGGTAATAGCTACCACTAGTAGCAAATAGCAAATTAAGTATTACTAACTATTAGCAAATCCTTGCACCAGCAACATAGGCATCAATTTCCCCATCCTCATCCAAAGTCACATAGCTAGTGAATGGTAGAGTTGAATGTTCTATAGAAAGGATTTCATGGATCCTATTAAAAAGTTGCCTTGCTTATTTCTCCCAAGTTGTTTTAATAAAATTAGAACTTACAAGCCTAGGACAAAGACTCTTTCAGATATTTCCAAATTATTAATTCTTGGATTTTGCAATTAATACCCTTCAAGCTCTCTGGAGAAGTTGGTGGGGGGAGGAAAAAATGTAATATGATGAGAATTGTACTCTTACTATTCTCTGACTGGTTCTCACTTTCATACTGCTCTTTCTGAAAGATAAACACAGAAAAAAGACCTATGACCCCACAAGAGGTTTTGTGACCTGAGAACCTCCCAGGGTCCTCTCCGCAGCCCTCCCTCCGAATATGGTGTGGGCAGCTCAGGCAAGGAAAGTGGAGAGCATTACACTGTTTTATAGACTTGGCAGAAATAGATGAAAAAGAGCACCTAGAATCTTAATTCACTCTCTTCTGCTTTCTGTTTCCTTGAGGCAAAGTTGGCTTAACCTTTTCTTGACATGAACACTGTGTGAAATAAGAATTTTCCCCTAAAACCATTTAAGGACACTTTCAACAACTTTTAAACAGAAAAACAGCTAACAAGATCCGGTTACTCAGAGTAACTCTTTGTTTTTGTAAGCTGGTGGCAAAAGTAGAATTTTGATTTTATCTCATGTATTCTGGAAAAAGAGAGCAAAAAGGCATAATGTAATGGTGAGTGAAAAAGACAGAGAGAGAGAACCAGCAGAGTCCAGGATTTTCCCATGATTTGGCTGTGGACTAGGGATTCCAAACCTAACCCTGATAATTTCAAAGCCAGTGCTGTTTCCAATTTGCCGTGTCAATCTCTTACAACTTTCCTTAGACAAGGGCCAATGAGTGGAATCCCTGAAATTGACCCTTACCAAGGGAGGGCTGGATATGGGGACCAGCGAACCACCTCAGGAGATGAAACCAGAACACAAGGACCAGGATCAGCTCCTGGGTCACCTCATCCATAAGACCTTTCCTTCTCTCTTTAAGTAGACTTAGGAGCGTCTTTTCTTTCCATGTATCTGTAGTGCTTACATTGCATTTCTCTATTTTAGAACTTGGCACATGGTTATATTTTTTTAACTTCTTTTTCAGATGTATTAGATCAGGAGCCCACCAAAAGCAGGTTTCATGTTCTGTTCGATTTTGTATGCTGTGCTCCATGAATTCAGTCATTCATTCAAAACCTATTCATTAAGTGCCTACAGGTATAGATACAACAGTAAATAGAACAGACCAAAATTCTTGCCTTTAAGGAGCTTACAATTTAGTGATGGAGTTAATATATTTGTATATTTTGTACAGAGGAGTGCAGAGGTCCAAAAAAGTAGGCTAGGAAAGGAGACGAGTGTTTGAAGGAGGGTTGACATTTTAGGCAGAATTAGGGAAAGCCTCACAGAGAAAGTGACATTTCATTAAACACTTGAGGAAATGAGGGAAGTAGTCTGCAGGTATCTGGAGAAAGAGAAGTCCAAGGAGGATAAAGGTAAAGACCTGCAGGTAGGAGCATGCCCAGTGTGTTTAGGGGACAGCAAGGAGGCTTTTTAGGTCTGGAGCAGAACAAGGTGGAGGCAGAGATCATGTATGGCCTTGGAAGGCACAGTAATAACTTTGGCTTTTGCTTTGAATGATATTAGAAGGATTTTGAGCAGAAGAGTTGTAAGAACTTTCATTTTAACAGGATCACACTTATGTTGAAATAATTAACGAATTAACTAATTAACATGTGTGTTCAAGAAGTCCACAGAAACACCAGAGATTGGGTTGAATTGGAACAATGGATTGGATAAAGCCTAAGCACACATTTCTAGATGCTGAGGGTTCAAGTTGGAGCCATGAGTCTCATCAAGTAGACAAGGAGGAGACAGCCACAAATGACAAACATGAGATAAGATCCATTTGCCCAGAAAGTTTTGCGTAACTCCAACTGCTACCAACATGTCAGATAATTTTTCTGGAGCAACATCAACTGAGGTTAGGGAGTGTGAGCAATTCCTATATAGCAGCAAGCTAAGTGAGGAAAATTGTAATTAAAGAACATCCATCCCACTCATCTCTCTGTAACCAAGGTTGGGCCTGTTTGTCCTGGCAAACGGTAGCATACAGTAGAGAGCTCTGTACCATTTTGGCACTCTACACATGTTTGTTGATGATATGCCAAGTCCTCTTTTCTAAAATTAATCATTGTTGAATATTTTCCTGGCCAACTCCCAGTATAAAACCATTTAGTACATACTCAAAAAATACTGTAAAATCCTGAAAATGTTAATAGGTCAAAAAGAATTAAAGGATTAAAAGAAGCTGAATGGCAACAAAGGACACCCCCAACCACCACCATCACCACCACAGGAGATCTTCAAATTAAAGGAGTCTCAGTGAATTAAAAGATGAAGCCAATTTTAACTCCTAATTTACTTTTAATTTCACTGAAGTCACAGGGCTAATATCTTAAGTAGAAAATGTTGATTATAACAAAAACTGCAGTATCTTGTATACACACTGTTACAGTATAATTAAAGATAATCAGGAAAAATTTTACTACAAGAATTTATCAGGTTTGAAGAATGTCAAAACAGAGTTTCACTTTAAAAGAAGGTCAAAGTATGGAATTAATAATACCTTTGTAATAGTAATACTTTAAAGAATTCCATAAATGTAACTCCTGGAATGTTTATCCAAGTTTTTTTTTAATGTCTCTGTTTTATTTTTTTTTATTTTTTAATATCTCTATTTTAAACATAACTTTCCATTTCTTAGAATAAGCATCTAATTTTTTTCCATTTTTAAAGCCTATGTGTTATTTCCTATTTTGTATGTGTCTTTTTTTTTTATTTTAATTGAATCACCTCCACCCATTTTGTCAACCCTAACCCCCCACCTCTGGCAATCAGCAGTCTGTTCTCTGTATCTGTGAGATCGTTTTTGTAATTGTTGTTAACTGTTTTTCAGATTCCACATAGAAGTGGGATCATACCGTATTTGTCTTTTTCTGTCTGGCTTGTTTTACTTAACTTGATGCCCTCAAGCTCCATCCAAATTGTCACAAATGGCAAGATTTTCTTCTTTTTATGGCTGAATAGTATTCCACTTTATGTATATGCCATATTTTCTATAGCCATTCATCTGTCATTGGACATATAGGATGTTTCCATGTCTTGACTGTTGGTTGTACTGTTTTACCCTCTTTTTCAGATGTGCTAGATCAGTTGTGGATAATGCTGCTGTGAACATGGAGGTGCAGATATCTTTCTGAGATAGTGATTTTATTTCCTTTGGATAAAAATTTTAGTTTTTCATGGGTTGTATTAATTAATTAATTAATATTGATATTCATTTGTATTTAATTAGTAAATTGCCTATTACTATCTTTTTGCTATTAGCATGCTCATTCTTTTCTTATTGACTTATATAAATGTTTTATATTTCAATGATATCAGCAATACATTACAAGTATTTTTATTTGTCTTTTGCCTTTAAAGTTTACTTTTCAAATTAATTAACTTTATATTTTTTAGATAAATTTGGCCTTTGAATATCTATTTAAAAGCTTGTTTTTACCTCAAGATGAGACAAATAACCACCTACATTTTCTTTCAGTGCTTTTAAAATTAATTTTCATATATCTGAATTTTTATATCAGATTATCTCTTTTCTTTATTTTTTCCCAAATGAGTGACACATTATTTGAGCGGTAAATCCTTTCCCCATTGATGTCTGGTGCTATCTGTAGTGTTTATTAAGGTCTTACAAATTCTTGGCTTGTTTCTATACTTTCACTTATACTTGGCATCTCTGTTCTTGCATCAGTGGCACATCAGGCACATTCTTTAATTATTATAACTTTGATTTACATTTTGAAATCTTCCACTTTAAGCCTATCAAAACTTTCTTGGCTATTCTTGCATTTAATTTGTCCAGACTTTGGCAAGAATTTTAAAATGCCATTGGGATTTTTGTTGAGATTGCATTCAAATATTTTGATTGATTTAGCTACAACTGGCAGTTTTACCACATTAACCTTCCATCCAGAACATATGGGTTCTCTATTTTTCCAAGCCTTTAAAAAAATTTCTCACTGTAAATTGTTATAGTTTTCTTAATGTAGATCTTGCACATTTCTTTTTAAATTTATTCCTATTATTTTATGACTTTTTTACTCTTGTAAATGGAATTTTTGGAAACATATTTCTAATTTGTAATGCTGGGCATATAAGGAAACTGTAGCTTTATGTACATATTTATTTTAAAATGTTTCATCAAATTGGCTGGAGTGAGGATCTTGCTGATTCCAATGTGGCTATAAATAGAACAGCAGCATGCTTGTACACTCCTGTACATTCCTGAGGATTTTAAAATATTTCCTTTGATAATGAGTTATTCCTGAGAACTTTACATATAATTCTGCATTTCTGTTTGTAAATACCTTATTTTACCTCCCATCTGTGGCTGATAAGCACATTGTGCTTAATTAATTCTAGACTTGACCACCAATTTTTAGAGAGCTATATCTTCCAAATGAGATAATTCAGGTTTTCCAGATAATTTAATAACCAACAGGTAGGAAATAATTAAGTAAATAAACTTCATTTTCATTACATTGATGTTCAAGTTTTGGAGTCAAGCAAATAGTGTAATATGTACTTACTCTTAATTAATATGAAGATGTTGATATGCTTGAATGACACCCTCCCTGGGGTTGACATAGGAGTTACAAATCAAACATGGCCCCATGCATTCCCCAATTCTCTTCACTGTACCCTTGCTCAAATTTTCCCCCTGACAGATATTTGAGGGCCATTGGCCACTCCCTCAGGAAATCTCTGGAGCTACATACACACCAGACGTCAATAGAGATGAATTGTAGGCTATATTTCTGGCTCTCTAATTAGACTTTCCAGTCTAATTGCAGGAAATGAAATCGAGGGAGATCAAATTTACCCAGATGACCAGACTTTAGAATCATTACAAAGAAATACATTGACAAATACAAAGCTAGCATGCTCCTGGGAATAAAACTGAACCTTTCTCTGCCTCATCAGAGTATTAGATGGGGATAAGAATATCTTATCTGCCTGATTCATATGCCTGCCTACCTGTTTTAAAGAAGAAAATGCAAATAAACATCCTGTAAGGCAATCAATGTTATATTTAATTATTATATATCTAAAGTTAGACTTCTGTTCAAATCCTGACTCTACCACTCTCAACATCTCACCAATGAACATATTTCTTTAATTCGTTAAACCTCCACTTCCTATCAGAAAAATGAGGATAATGATAGAACCTACTGAATATGGTTGCTTTGATGATAAATGAAATTATATCTATCTACAGGTGCTTTATCCTAACACCTGATACATAGTAAATATTCCATAATATTTCATGTTATTTTTATCTTTGCTAATATCCCAATTGTTTTACAGTATAGAAGAATATTATTCATTTGTAAAAAATATAAACTATTATTCACAGAGGAGTGAAATTCTAAAGAACTATTTCCCTGGAAATTAATTGGAAAAGAATTTTGATGAAAATCTTGTATTTAGAGTGAGGAAAACAGTCAATTGTAAGGATATCTATACATCTTTATATACCTTTACTTATGTAAAGATATCTATATATCTATATATAGTATGTACTAGAGACACAAATCATTCTTATAAGATGTGCTGAGAAAATGTTACTCTTTTATTTTATTTAAAGTGATTTGATCTCCTTCATGACTCCTCATCCATTATATAATAGAGGACAAATAAATTCTCATTCTAGTTTAAACTTTTTATTTAGGGCACAATCTCTCATAGGTAGGAAGGCTCAGTCTCTTACTCAGCTTTTCTCTACCTCTGCTTGTTGCAAATAAGATGTTGCACAGATACATGGGGTAAAGGAGAGACTTCCCAAGCCCTCACAGTTGCAAGGAAGAATCAGTGCCCCTGGGCATAATTTTCCTTGATTCCTGAGATAATATTCCTTATTCTCTAGCCATTGATGAATTTTTCAGCTGGTAGAATGCATAATCAGTCTCCTAACTGGATTAATTAATGCCCAACATCACTTTCTAATTCACCTGGATTCCCTTTACATTGGAGTGTCTCCAGACCCCCAAGTCTCTGGAATGTTTTTTGTTCTGCTTTATGGCCAATGGTCCAGCCCCACATTTCTACATTGGGCCAACTTGTTTCGCCACTGCAGGCCTACAACAAGCCCCTTGGCAGCGTCCAGCTAGAATTCATTGTTTCTATAGATATGTATGTGTGCATGTATATGCATCAGTGTGTATCACCATCTTTACTGGTATGTTTCTATACACTAGATTCACAAAATTTATAAGGTGAATTTTGTTCTACCCCAGCTAGGATAGATTATGAAATATTCCAAAGTAGAGACTATGCTCACTCATTTGTGGCTCTCTAGAACATCACCTGATACCTGGAACAAATATAAATAATCAATATGTATGTCTTACGGTTGACATAAATTCTCCATTCTTATTGATGGTGGGTTTATGACCACTAAACATACACACAGTATTGGTGTGGATGCACAAAATATTGAAACAACAGTACAAATGGAAAAAAAACATTGAGAGACATGGGACAATAATACATTTTGGAAGCTTTTCTAGATACCTTTTGATCTAGCTTCTGAATTTATCATGTAAAACTGGTGTTTGTACTTAATAGATGCCTCTAATCTGAAGAATTATTTTAGTCATTCTGGACCAAAACCCTAAGAACATAGTGAGACTAGCACAGTGTCATTTCATTTTTTCTCTAGTGATTTTTCTGTAGTGCTTAACATATAAATGGTGCTTTACGAAGTACAAGAAAGGGATCAAGACCCTGATCTCAAATACTTACATGGAGAGGCTTTAAAGGTTTTTTTTATATATATATATATTTTCAAGAAAGAAAGAAAGCAAGAGAGAGAAAGGAAAACCTCCATTGAGAAAAGAGTGTGTGGGGGAAAAAAACTCAAACAAGAAGGAATTCAGAGTCGGGTTGACATTTTGAGGTTAAACTGAAATAATGCCTTCATTGCGATGAGCTCTTTTGACGTCTGTTGAAGGTGGTACACAGTCATTGATGATGACTACATTCTCTCCGGCTTTGAGTTCACAGTGCTTTGCAGTGCTTTGTTATTCAAAACTAAATAACTGTTGTCACTGCTCTATAATTTGGCCATGAGATATCTGGTTACTTTCAGACAAAAGAAAATGTCTCATAATAATGGGGTTTTGTATAAGTCTGCTCTCTCTTCCAGAAAAAAAAAAATAGTGTATTTGAGGATTTATCTCTGTTCACATTGAGGAAGAAAATAAGCTTTAAAAAGTTTTACTCCTCCCTCCCTATGTAATTCTTGTCTGGCTTTCCATCAGGGAGAAATGTTACCTTCAGCATATTCTGTGTATGAAATAGACAGTGCCAGATGTTTCAAATGGTCATAATTGTGAAGGATACAGAAAAGGAGGCATCTTCCTACTGTGTTTCATTTAAATGTGGAGGGAAAAGGCCCTTTGGGTAAATTAGCACTTGGAGGATTTAGCAAAAGTGAATTAACTATGACAGAGCCCCTAACACATCTATTTGATGATCTTGCAAGTCTTATTCCTGGTTACCTGGGATACTACCCTGCTTTGGGATGCCATGGGGTCATTAAAATGTGAGACAGATTCTCTGGAAGAGAAAAACCAGATGAATCTTGACTTACAGACAATATGTCTTGCTAAATAGCATTTTCCTTTGACCATCCCTACCTTTCCCTTGGTGCTGAATTTCTCTCTCACACACTGAGAAAACAAAGAGCTGACTATGAATTTCAGCTGCCAAAACCAAAAGACTGTTGGGAAGACTCTTTATAAGTAATTAGCAAGTGTACTCTCAAAAACTGAACATATAGATGATCTTTAATTTATAAATTGGTTCGAAAAGCTACTCTCTATTATGTCATATGAATAAGGAAAAAAGAAGTGAAGGCAGAAGCATGCAATGACTACATTTAGAAAAAAATATGCAAGTATGAGTCTAGTATCCTTTATACACAATTCTTTATACATGATCAAAAATAGCTATGAAAAATCCAGGGTCTTGGGGTAACATACTCAACCTGCATTGGATGGATTTGGTGGCTGAGCCTTACCTGACCTACTGTGAATTATTTATCTTTACCTCTCTTAATGTAACTATTCACATGCTTCACTGCAGAAATATTAGTGTATTTCATTCACAAGGCTGTTGCAGACCTTGCTGAGGGTCCTACAGAAAATGTATAATGTTAATTTCCATAATTATGAAAAATTCTGAATTTTGGAACAGAAAATTTTGGATATTGGAGAAGACAGTGTCTGTTCTATATGCTTTTCTTACTACTGCGTGAGGTATCGTGCCAACTGCTTTACAAACATTAGCTCCTTGAAGCCTTATAACCTCGCTCGGAGATAGACATTGCACTTTATAGATGAGGAAACTAAAGATTGGAGAGGTGAAATAAATTGCTCAAGGTTACTCTTGCAGTTATATATTGTTGCACATTCAACATCCCCGAAATGCAGAGGCTGAAAACAATGCTTTGTTGTTATCACACCATTTCTTTAGTTTGGACTCAGCAGAATGGTTCTCACATGTGGCTTCTGTTAGCAGCTGGGAATGGAATCATCTTCATTCACACTATCTGTACCTCAGCTGAAACACCTCGGGGCTGATCAGGCATCTCACTCTACAAGTGGCCCTTCTGTGTGGCTTCGTTACTCCTGCCAATGTGGTGGCCTCAACATCATCAGACATCTTCCATGGTGACTGGCATCCTCTAGACTAGAGCAAGCGTTCCAAAAGACAAGAAGTGGGACTTGCCAGTCTATTCAGTGGTAGGCTCAGGAACAGGGACAGTGTCATTTCTACTTATTTCTATGGGTGGAAACACTCCGAGAGATCACCCCGGCAGGGGACATAGACTCCAGCTCTCTGTGTGGGAATGGAGGCTGCTCAGCTTGTAAATGAACACCTGGGACTTGGACGCAGGTCTATCTAGTGCCAAAGTCCATTCACAAAGGAGTAAAGCCTCTCACCCATTCCTCCCTCTGAATGCCATCTGCACCTTGAGATGAGCTATTGCTTTATATTTCTTTCATTCCCATTTTCCTGTGTTCACCCACTTCTACCAGACTGTCCTCTGAGAAGGATATTCTGAGGATGTCGATGTAAAGAACTCAGGCATATTTAAGGGGGTGAGTAAGGGGAATTCTTTCTTTTCTTCCTCATCCTGCTCTTACCTCACTGATCCTGATTTCATCCCATATTTAAAATCCTCACCTCACCAGGAAAGAATTTGGAAATAACTAACAAGGATGAGAGACTCAAAGAAGAATTAATGTGAGGGAGGGACAGGAGGCAAAGGGGAAGGTGTACATTCTGGAGCATTCCAACTACAGTGAGCACCTTTACACCTCCCCCTGCTGCCTCTCTCCCTCAAAACTCAAATATATCCCTCCCACTAAAATATGACACAGTTCATGTTTATTCTTGTAAATCCTTGCTCCAGCTCCCAGCACAGTGACTGGCGTGTATTAGTTCCCATCTCTGCGGCAGAAATGCATGCATAAAGCTCCACAGGCCAGTGGATAAGCTTCTCAGACATCTCTCTTCTGACCTATCTCTAGGTATGCCCTCTAGCCGGCCAGAAAGTAGAGAAAAAAATGGCCCAGTCATGCTTGTAAGCTGAGAAGGCTTTAGTTTGCTCTGTAATGAGACCTTGAGCTGTTTTTGCCTTTGTGAGTGAAGCTTCGGAGTCTGACCAACTTGGAGACAAACAAAGGAGGCTTTGAGAATTAAGGTTCCATACTGATGTAAGGAGACATGATCACAGTGCTGTGCAGAAGGAAAGTTGATGCACTTGAGGTCTCATCAGGGAAAATCAAAGCTTCCCTGGGATTTAGCTAACTGGCAGTCATGATTTTGAGTCTTATCCCCAGTTGGCCAAACTTATCACGTGTGTCAAAATGACACAGTTCTTTTAGAAGTCTTTGGGGAGTGAGACCCACAACAGGCAGCTGTGCTGAGCAGTACAGCTGAACACGAGCACTCCATTAGTCAGCCATCCTTGGAGACATCTGCTGTTTGCTTTCTGTCTCCTTTCGCCCCCAGACCTTGCCTCCTGAATGCTGAACACACAAACAGCCTTCCTTGCCCTGTCTTCCTCTACCCTCCTGATAAGTACATGACTTACTCTCTGTTTCTTAAACAAACTCCATGGTTTTCTAATTCCTCCCGGGTTCTCTTGTCAAATGAAAACTATTGATGGCTCCTTCCTACAAAAACAAATGTCACTGCCTGGAACATTCCTGAATTCTAGGTCATTAGCACAGAGACATACATCAAGTCTAACTTTGTATGGCTTACCTCTCTTGTTTGAAGATGGTGCAGTGACCAAGAACATTTTCTGAGAGAGAATAATGGTCCACAGGGCCAAGTAAGGAGTTAAGCCCAACGATCATGGTTGCTGTGCTACAGACACCAGGAGAGAAATTGCTGCCTCCCAGTGGTGGAATTACATATAATGTGGGAAGGCCGTGGGAATCTCCTCATCCAATGGACTCATTTTCCCTGTTAGGAAACTGGGACCCAGGTAGGCAAAGCCATATTCCCACGGATCTGCAGTGACACAGTGACGCTATAACCCAGCCCTTCTGATTCCTCCTAGTTCAGTGACCATTCTACAGTGCTGTGTTCAGATCAGAATTTCTGCCTTTGTCCATTACCATATCCTGAGTGTTTTATTCTCTCCCACACTGGCACACCCTGGTGATTTAAATTCCTGTCACCTTAAAGCTATTTTTGATTTCCTAGCTCTCCTTCAAAGGGCAAGTGCATTGGTCAAGAGAGCTTTCCTTGTTCTCATTCATTTGCTACCAACGAGTACATCCCTGCCCTCTGTACTTACTGAGCACGTGAGCCTATGTGGCCAGGGAAACTGGCAGACCTTTTGCCCAAAAGATACAAGGGAAAAGAATAAGATCAGGTCTGCGGATCATTATATAACCTTCCCTTCAGTCTCACCGTGCCTGGCTGCTGGAGGAGATTTGCCCCCTCAGCAAAGATTATAACTCCAGCAAATAGTGGATTGTATCACTCAGTTGACATTGGCTCATGAGGAGATCTATCCAGTGTGGAAGAGTCCCCAAGTACAGTGTAACCCTCTGCAGAATCTATGGCAGTATCACGTGGATTAAGGCATGCTTCAGAAACATCTGGAGAGCTACTCCTCACTCAGGTCTGAGAGTAACTCTGGTCCATGTGTCTCCTTGGCAGTCTCAGCAAGGGAACTCCCAGGAAGCAAAAAGAATGCAGGGTGAAAGGGGGATGCTCCTGACTTTGACCTTTCAGTTCCATGTAATAAATTTATCTTTCTCAGGAAAAGAGGTTGGAACTGACATTTTGTTTTTGGCAACTGGGGTCTGGGATTGGGCAGCTGGGCATGTTCTCTGACAGCAAAACTAGGATTTTATCCCCCAGCTGGGAGCTGGAGGGGATGCTTATCTTCCACAAGTCCTTAGCATGTTTGAGAAACATGAAGCTGAACACTGGAGCTTGATTTTCCTGCAACTGTAATTCATTTAGAGAGCAAGAGCTGAGGAAGGAGCATTGGCATGTCTAAAAAGGAATTTCCTCAAAGGGTCTTAAAACAGAACTTGGAAACACTTTGAGGAAATTCTTTTTTCTCAGCAAAGAAAGCTCATGCTTCTAGTCAGTAGAAAGTCTTTTACTTCCTTTAGCCAACTAATGAACCACAAAAGCAGGTATATTTAGTATTGACTCTTGAAGCCAGGGAATTTTGTTTTCCTTAGTCTTTTAAATTTGAGTAGCATGTTCTTTAAAAAAAAGATATTTACTATCCTCAAAATGACTGGCAAAATGAGAAGGATAAGGAAGAAGAAATGTCCTGAATGTCTTAAAAGAATATATTCTACTAATGGAGTGCTACTATATAATAGAAAGAGAGATGAGGAAGTAATGCATGAGAAGGTTTTGTTAACTGTCATGGGTTTTCCTCCACTTGCCCCCTCAACACCCACCCCACACTTGTAACTGTTATAGTAGCTAGAACCAGGAAGTATAGGGTAAAATAATTGATCTGATCATATATTTACTGGCTTTCCATCCTTATCTCCAAATTTGCTACAGGTATGAAAGTCAGGCTCCATTTGTGGCTTCAGACCCTTCACAAGGTGACCTCAATCTTCCTCTCAATCATAAACTCGTGGCACTTTCCTTTGATCTACCCCTTCTGCCCCTAACTCTACCAAACCAACTGAAAAATGCTGTGGACTTTCAACAAACGGCACACATGACTTCCTTCACTGGAATGTGCATGTACTTTGTTCCCACCTGACAAAGTGTTACTTGTCCTGTGAGTTCCATGTGACATTTCTTTTTGTGCAAGATTCTTGTTATGGACGTTATCATGTTTTTTTGTTTGTTTTTTTTTTTGTATATCTTTATGAGTACACCTTAGAGAAAGTCTCCTTGGCTCATCTTAGGCTCAGAGCCATTTTACTTCTCCCAAACAGTTGGCTTGTATTTATCTGATCACTAATCAATAGTGACAGCCCTTTAAACAATGGTTACCAGAACTTTTTTCCAAGCCAAAATTGTAGCCCATCTACATTCAAGACTATGAATTTTCCCAATTACATTCCTGGCTATATTTTATGAGCTGAACTTTGCTTTTCTTTTACATTTAGATTTAATATCTTACCTTTAATGTATCATTTTATGGAACTCCTTTTTGGAACAAGGTGGCTGGGGAAGAAAGGGAGGGAAAGGAAGGGAAGGAAAGAGATAGGGGAAGGAATCCAACTCAAGAACTACTTTATTTATGATTCTTTCACCTGGAAAAGTTAATAATTTTCTCTCTGTTCTCTGCTAGCACTTTGAAGAAGCCTTTATTATAGCATTTATATCACTGCATGTCAATTCTTTATTTTCTTGGATTTTTCCCTCCTACCTTACTGTGATTTTGTTAAAAACAATGATTTCTTCTTGCTTTTCTTGGTATTCCCAGCTTCTGGCACAGTTCCTAACTGAAGTAGCTGCTCAATATATGTTTATTGAGTGAACAGTAGCTGAAAAGTAGCTGCAGAGATTTAATCCAATCACATAAATTGATTTAACTAATTGGAGTTCTGTTCAAGATTTAGATTCATTCTCTGAGTCAGACTTTTGACCTTCAGAACTTTATATGTGACTAGTCACAGTCATATTTTTCATTGTACTTGTCTCCAACTGACTTTTAGCAAATAACTTGCAGGTTTATTTAATACAAATCAGATCATATTAAATATAATTAAAATCTCTCCATGAAATAGGATAAGATCCCATTGGGGCACCACAGAACACAATTATATCATCATGACATATGCTCTTTTCAAGTAAATCTATTTGTGAATGTTGAATTCTGAAAATCTTTTCTCAAAGTTGGTATCATCCTATAAATAATACTATATACCAAGAGAGAATTAAGAAGCCATTGTATTAGCTCTATCCTGGATTATTTCTCTAAGCAGAACCATCAACATTGATATATACTAAGGCTTTACTTAAACTTAATGGTAAATCAGTTACAGTGGTTTAACAGCTAATTATATTTATTCTCTTTAATAGATGATGAAATTCTACAATATGTATATCCCAATGAGCACATGGTGGGTACAAACTTCCTCTATTTGCAAGTTGAAACAGGTGACCACTAGAACATTTATTCATTTAGATCTCCCAGGTCATTGCTAGGGCAATTGCCTGAAATGTTATTTGAAACATTAAAATAGAAATAGAATAGTCTGAAGAAATTATTATTGATTCTGATTTTCTCTTTGTTATTTAGAGAAGTCATAGGCACAGGAAGAAAGAAGAGAATATTATTAGCTGGAGGATAGAGAACCTCACACATTATTTATCAGGTTGGGAGAACAGAAGGATTTGACAGTTTCTTCAAACAGTCATGGTCACATTGTCACTTAAACAAAGGGACAGGCAGGGAAGAAGTGAATTACCTACTAACATAGATGTACATTATATACACATGCATTCACACGCGTAAGCACACACACTTGTGGATCAAAGCAGCCTCTGGGTGAATTATAATGATGTCACAGTAGTCACCAAAAGTGACCAGACACCAGAACAGAGTGTTAAACAGCACGACCTACTAAGCTGGTTCCAGTTCCCCACCTTGCTGACATGCTGCCTTGCGGAGTTTCAGTCAAAAACAGGAAAATTAATCAATACCTGTAGCAGTTGGTGTCTGGAAATTTACTTCCTAATCTAGTCAATAATTGTAGTTCTTTCAAAGATGCATAATTTCCTTGACAAGTCATATCATTAGTGACTTAATTTGGAAGCATCTCCTTTCAGTTTAGTGTTCAGTGGTCTCAAAATATCAGTGCTTTCAGCCACATAAGGACAAGTGACCACTCCTTTTTATTTTCCTTCTTCCTTGATCCCAGCACCATTAAAAACTGGAGGGCAGGGTAGAGATAACAATGTAAGAAGGGGAAACCCCTGTGTGATAAATATGACCATTTTATCCCCCAGATTCCTAGGGGGAGCACCTGTCTTACACCGTTCACAAGGAGCCTCCTTTAGATTGCATCCTTGTTTTCTCTTCTTGCTTCACATTCCTTACAATGAAATCATTCTTCTAAAGTGAATGTTTTTTCTAAGACATCTGTAGTAGTTTTTTTTATTGATGCTGTAACAATGACCACAAACTTAGTGATTTAATACAATACCAGTTTATTATTTTATAGTTCTGAAGGTCAGGAGTCTGGAATAGCTCTCATTAGGCTAAAATCAAGTTGTTGACATGGATGCGTTCCTTTCTCTAGTGTCTGGTGGAGATTGGTTTTACTGCCTTTTTCAGCTTCTAGAGGCAGCCTGCAATTCCTTGGCTCACAGCCAATCTGATCAGATCTAACACATTCAATTTTGAGCAGAAAAACATTTTTTGGCTTTTTTTAATTGAAGTGTAGTCAATTTACAATGTTGTTTTAGTCTCTGGTGTAGAGTATGGTGATTCAGTTATGTGTGTGTATATATATATATATATTCTTTTGATCATAGGTTACTACAAAATATTGAAAGTAGTTCCCTGTGCTATATAGTAGACCTTGTTGTTTATCTATTTTATATATAGTAGTTAGTATCTGCAAATCCCAAAGTCCCAATTTATCCCTTCCCCGCCTTTTCTCCCCTGGTAAGTAAGACAGAAAGGGAAAGATAAATGCCATATGAGAGCATTTATATGTGGAATCTAAAAAAATGACACAGAGGAACTTATTTGCAAAACAGAAACAGACTCACAGACACAGAAAATATTTTTGTATTTTAAATGAATACAATAAAAATTAAATCATATTGCATTAATACATATTTTATCTTTAGCTCTGCTTAAATTGCAATTTAGTGCATATTTTATGTTTGTAATATATTAGTACAATAGTCCATGTTTGTACTTTATAAATAAATATGTGCACATATTCTGATGATATGTAGTAGCATTTGTTTTATGGATAAAGGTGCATCAACAAATGGTAGACTGCTGCTTTAGAGGACAGAGCTTTTGGAAAGAGGCAGCAAAAACTAAAGAAAAAGTTTGACATGGAAGAAAGTTTAAACAGTCATCAAAATAGGGTGTATGAGGGAGCTCCAGTGTAGGTCCCAGGACATTGCTCACACTAAGTCATGAGTTTGTGCAGATCTGGCATTGCCAGGAACCTACATCTTATATGACCTTTGTGTGGTGCTTCTTTCCTATGATAGGGTTCATGACATATTTGATTTTTTTAGAAGTCACAAAGGTCTCAGTGAGATCCTTAAAATTATAAATTTGCACCTTGTTTTCATGCTTAGAAAATGAACTGCTGCAAAGGCTACAGAAAAGTAAGTCTTTTCTTATGACTCTAAGCCATGAAGCATCTCAGAAATAGATTCATTTCAACATTAAAATATCAAATAATCAAATTTTATACAAAGCAGATTTAATTGGCAACTTAGCTGCAGCTAGCATATGCGTCCTTCTAATACGAAGTGCTTCTCCTTTCTGGACAGAGTAAGACATTCAGCTATTTTTATTGACTTTAAAAAATATGTAACAATATGCATTTTATAGGAAATGACTGGAGAATTTCTGCTACAAAACACTCCATCCTACGAAAGTTGATTCTTTTATGGGTTAGGAGATTTTCATAACTTCTGTTCCAACATAACACAGAAGAATCCTTCAGAATGCTGTCTTTAAGATCACAGAAGCTAAGAGATTTAAATTTTAAAGTGAATATTACCCATTTTCTGTTCATTTTTAGCACTCCCAGGCAAACTCTCTGATGCCCTCATCGTTCGTTTAATGTTTTTCATTCTTCTAGCTGCTTTGGGAATCAATTCATGATCACAAAGGAGAGAAAACCTTTTTCCTTCCTCCTGCCCCAAGCTCACCTTCCCAGACAAGATTTTTATCTGCATTAAATAGATTCACTGACCCAGGACTAGCAACCTACCCACAGAAGCAGCTTCTGTGGTGCTCAGTGGAGCGTTGAAAAGGCTCGTAATGCCTGATTAAAGCCATCAGGGAAGGCTGAGATCATTTTAAAGGATTCTAGGGCAGAATGGCCCTACAAGCTATTCTTATAAGTCTGTGTCATTTTATTACCATAAATACTTTCCTCCAGGTCTCAGTCCCAATGCAGAAAATCATGGGAATTTGAACAGGGCTCACATAAAGAGTTGCACATTTTATGTTCTGGGATGGAAAGAGAAACCCTTTCTTCCCTGGTAAGATGCCCTGGCAGAAGTTCCTGTAGGTATTTCCTCCAGTAGGTATCACATAATGTTTTGGGTTGCACCACAGAGCAAATTATTTGGTCAGATAATCTAGCAAGAATGGTAACAGCCGACCAGAACATTGATGTAGTTCTTCCATGTTATCTCATTTCATCCTCACAGATCAGGGAAACCCAATTAGGTAGCATTTCCCCACTTCATAAACCAGGGAAGGAAATTTCCAAGAGGTTAATTGACATCCTAAAGGGCACATAGTAAAATGCCAGGCTCAGTCCTACACTCAAAATTCCTTTTTAGTTCTTCTACATTATGCTGCCCCTTCTGAAAGGATTATTAGGTCGATAATGCTACTGTTATTAATTCTGCCCAAACAATGGATAACAGAGAATACATTTAGGATGATAACATTTATCTCAATTTTATTATCATCTGTAACTGAAAATATTCAAAAAATTTTTGATAATCACAATTTTTGGAAAAACATAACTTTTCTTATATATTGTTTCTTCAGTATTTTTTCATTAAATATTTTCTCCCTTTAGCTTTGACAGTCCTCAAGATTGATTCTTTCTGCCTAATTGTAACTCTCTTTTAACCAGCAGTCACCATGGAAACGCTTGTGCTACATGTCATGCTTGCTTAAATGAAATTACTCACAAGATGCAATAAATATACAGAGTGTATTTATTTGAATATTTAATTGTTAAAATAACACAGCTATGTTTGCTTTTAAGCCATCTTCTCATACCTCTGTGGTCATAGCTACATAAAGTGCCACCCTTTCTTGTATTCTGGTATTAAGAAATGACATGTTGCAAATTTAGAGCTTCTTGCCCTGAGCCAGTTGTAAACATTAATTCCATAGCAAAATATTTTCAGTGGCTTTGCACATACCATAAATCAAATTATGCCCCTTGTCTCAGTTCACATCACACATTAAAGGTCCAATGGGATATAGTAAGTACTTTCTCCTTTGGAGATATGATATTATCTCAGAGTTTAATCTTTAACCTGTATAAATTTATTCTTAAATCAGATTCTATGACCCAGACAAGTGTCCAGAACTTTAGTTCCTCACCTCTAGTTTCCCAGTAGAAATATCCAACGGGATGACCTACTGTCCCCTCCAATTCAACTTGTCTAAAATCAAACTCATTATCTTTACCCTGAAGTTAAAATCCTTTCAGAACTTATTTCAATATCCAATCTGGTCATTCTCTTAGTTACACAGGCTTGAACTTTTGTCATGCAATAGTCTTTTTTCTCCTCTTCTCTCATGTTCTATGTCTTATAAATTATTCTGTGCTTGTAGCAGCCTTTCCATTTCCATTGCCACCCTCATTACCTTGCTAGGACTACACTCTAGTGCCTTAACCAATCTTCTTTCCTCTCTGTCTCCTCCTTCTATTTGTCTTCCAAACTACTCAAGGGTTACCTCTAAATCAACATTTTGCATATACTCCTCACCTGCTCAAAACCATCACTCCAACATCTGCACTGTCCCTCAACATGACAAGAGCTGAACCCAACTCCTCTCTCAAATGCTATTATCATTTCTATTCTGATTCTTTACTTACAACTTGTACATTGAGAACACTAAACTTTCTGTTGTTGATGATGAATGACAGGTCAACCCTTTATCCCAAGTAGTTCCATGGCTCTTTGGGGGAAAAGACATACTATACAGAAATAGTCTAAAGAAAGAAAAAGAGACATATTCTAAACATTAGCCTTCTTATATCTGTGTTATATTGCTAGTGAATCAGCTTTTGCTTGAAATAAGAACAGAGGTTTATATATTAGTTTAATTTATAAAATTTTGTCATTTCAAATAATTTATTTACATCAATTTGATTATTCATCTAGATTCTGGGTGGTCTTCTGAAAGTAAAATTAAAATTCCACGTTCTGCCATAGAGGATCCTTTTTAGTTATGGTCAGGTCAACCATCATTAGAAAAGTTTTAATTTGGGAATTAAGGAGAGATCCAAATAACGTTGTCAATCCAGCCAGCAGTCAGCTTGAGCACACAGCTGACCTTACACCCATTGTTTTAAGCATTGGTTGGTAGGTTTATTTCAATATTTTTCTCCTCCAACTATTATAAAAATAAAGTAGTGACCTAGTGTCTGGCATACGAATCTTGCAAATGAGAGTGACTCTGGAAGCTTCTCATATCTTTAGGACTATCTACAGTCACAGATCCAAGGAGAAAAACTCTATGTCTCTTTGCTGACCACTTACAAGCTTTTAACTAGCATGATGTTGCGTTTCAGCCACTTCGCAAAACTGCATTTCTATTATTCTGAAATCATTTTGTCTTTCCTGGAGAGACTGGTGGGTAAAACAGACTCCTCAGTTCATACCCTGTGCCTGCATACTAATAGGAAACTAGTGGGAAAAATATCCTTATACATGAGCTATAAACATTATTTGGGAAAGAAGAAAAGTACGTGTACTAAGACAAAATGGTGCCTTTGACACTTCTATCTGATGTTTCTTAGACTAAAACTATAATGAAAACTCAGTTAAATGAATTTGTAATGACTAGAGAAAATGAAACAGGAATATAGGTGAAGTAGTATTGAATTTCTTTTCAGTTCATTTACCTTTAGACTCTCAAAGAACATATTTGCTAATAGAGTTGATAGCCAAACTATGGTGTAAATGGAGCTAAGGTGAGAGCTAGATTCTATTTGGGGTTGAAGAAAAACCTGGCTTTGGTCATAGTTTGCGCTCCTAAAACCAATTATCCAACTCCATTGTGTTATAAGTTGTCTGATGACAAGACTGATCATTAAAAAAACCCTTAAATATCAAAACACATGTCTCACAGTGGTTAGGTTTGTTGCAACAGCTCTCTATAAAACAAAGTGAAATGGAAAAAAATCAAAGTCATGCATTGAACCAGTGAGACATATAGATTGATTCAGTACTGCAACCAGAAGTCATCTTAACAAAATATCCAACACTGTTAGTTTTTTGATGATGAGTAATTGTAAATATTCAGTCATCTCACTTCGAATATGAATATTCAGTCTGGGTTACTAATATATAAAATCACTCTATATCTTTCCAGTTTTTTTTTCTGGATTTGACAAGAAAAGTGGTTGTGGCATGGAGGAAGACAAGAGATCCTAGGGAATCTCAGATTTAGTCTCCAGTTCCAGTCCTGCCCTTTCCTAGCTATATGACCTTGATCAAATCAGCTAACCTCTCTGAATCCTATCCCTTCACCTTTAAGTGGAAAAATAACACTTTATAAATGATCTTTTTATGTATACATATATATTGGATATATATGTATGACATATATATGACATATATAAATAATACATGTGTAATAAAACAATAATTAAGGTAATAAACTACTTACATATGCTATATTAATAATACAATATAATATATATTAACATAAATACATGTATGTTAGTTTAAAATTTATGTTATATAATTATATAATATTTTATTATATATAATTGCAGTATTCTTATGTGACCACATGCACATGACAAAGCACGTGTGTTTATAATATATGTACATATGCATATATACCTATGTCTATACATAACTATGTAGTGTGAGGGAGTCATAGAAGAGTACTGCATTTATGATTATGTGCACTGAGAACTTTATAATGAAAAGCTTCTTAATCAGTATTATTAGGCTATAGGCACATTTAATGCTGCTGGCTTTTAAAATAATTTAGTTTAGAAAAAGCTGTTGATGAAGATGATTTCTCTGTTTTCAACGTTGTTTACAATACCTGCTTGACTTTTATGCTATTATATTAGGTAAGCGTTAATTTTCCCCTGAAACAGATTGCCAACAAGCATGCACATAGAAATAGTACAGTGAGGAGGATGGAGCCAGTGTTGAAGTTCTTTTTCTGGAAGGAAATACAGCTTTTCTCATTCTGCAACTGCATGAATGAATGAACAACTTTGTAAGCATTCTCTCATCAAACAGCCCCATCATTTCCTTAGTACTTTTTCTTGTTTAGCCTTATTAATTTTTCCAACAATTGAGTTTGTTTGCAATAAGTTGAACTTGAGCATAACCTTCCATTAATTAGAAAAAATATATGGGGATTAGCTTGAAGAAGCATGTAGCACTTCTTATGTGTTTTTTAGTGCAAACTCACGGTGATGATTTGTTTGATTGTTATTGTTTCTTTTTTCCTTGTGACAGTGTTGTTAAGTCTGATGCAGAAAAGTCAGAGAAACTTTTAAATAACTTGTGCTTATTCCAGAGAGAAAAAGACCTACCAAGTTTAGCTGTGAATGGATGTGAAAGTAGCATCTTAGAATACAAATCTGTGCCATTCCTCTCTCTATACTCCTAAAGCCTTTGGTGTCGCTTACAATTGTTTTTACACTCAAGTCTACATTGAAGGCAAACATCTTAATTGTCTTCTTTGTTTTGACTACAGAATATAGAAAATATTCCTTGATTCATATTTCCCTTGGTAATTATCACTATGAAATCATGTTGAACTAAGAAGCTAGACGAGGTTTATATGTGATTTGCTGTTTAGTTTTTCACCCGTTCCAGTCATGCTGATTGAATTAGCCAATGCAGATTTCTTAAACTCAGCAAAGTTTAATCATGTAAGTAATTTCAATTATATAATAAATAGAAGTCGCTTTACCTCAGCATATTCACAGAGATCTATTTTTGCTGCACAGTGATTAAAAATGACTCATTTTTCTTAAATGCTGAAATCTGACAGTATTCCTTGAATGAAATAATTTATGGTAGAAATAAGTTGAAAATGAGGGCGACAAGGGTCACTGAGGTACAATCAAATGCATCAGAATAAAAGTAAATGCCATTTGGAAATACTGACTAGAAATCAACGTGCCCATACTAGTATAAATCAGAAGTTGTTAGGGAAATCTCTGGTAGGATAAGGAAGCCAGAAATCATCACATTTGCTTTACCATGAGATGTCATTCTATCTCTTTAAACATAATAGTATTATAACTCCTCCATTTATATGAAGGAGACTAAAGAAATAATGGTCTTGAATCCATTTCCTTTTGAAAACCTTAACAGCATAAGGTAAGTATTTGGTGATGCATTCTTGGCTGAACAAAACTCCTCATGATCAATAGGACACTATCATTAAACAACCAAAATGCTAAATGCTAAGAATAAATTCCTCCAAGTTCCATTCCCTCATTCTCTGAAGATCATTGTCGTAAAGGGATTTCCATGTGTGATATCTGAGAGCAAGCATGTTACTAGTTGGACAACAGTGCCCCTGTGAGAATGAATAGCATTGGAAAAAATCACTCTTCTCTATCTTCTCTGAGTTTCCAATAGCTTTGGTCTTCACTAATGTTACTACGGGGACTTACTTAAAGGTTGAATGCTGATGGAGAGTATAAATCCTATTTAAAATGTATGCACAAAGTGAAGGTCTCTGCTCTTTGCCATGCCATTTTGTGTTTTGGTCATCATCAAGTTACTTTAGTTCTCAGGGAGTAAAAGTACCATATTTTTCATGATTTTTTCCTATTGACACCCTATCATTATTAAGATACATATTACTTGGAGACGTCAAAATTCCTAGTCTGCTCTTTCAGCCATCTTGGAGCCTGTGGATGCCTGCTGGGAACAGGACTTCTAAAATGATAAATATGCCTGGAAGGCTGTGGTCCAAGGCCATTTTTGCTGCATGGTTCATGCCAAATTCCGAAGCAACCTTTCTGCTAAGGCCATTGGACACAGAATTCACGTGATGCTGTACTCAAGGATTTAAACTTATTGAAAAGTAAATATATCAAAGTGTAGATTTGTTCTCTTGTAAAAAAAAAATTCCTAGTCTTGTTATTTTTATGTCAAATTAGCACAGTGCTGGAGGACAAATTTATGTTTCCTGATTTACTTTTCCTCTTTGTATAACGTGGGTTCCCTGCATAAAAAATAATGGTAGCATATTTTGGCACTTGTGGAACTAACTAGCGGTATATAAATTTCCAAATAGCGTACTGTTAAAATGCTTCAATTATTCTTCAAATCCTAATAATTTTATAAGAAATTATAGTAATACATTTTTAAGGAATTTTTTGCTCAGTGCACAGAGAACTTCGAAATATTAATACTTTAGAAAAACATATAATTTAGAGAAATAATTTTATTATAAGAAAAGAAGTTAAAAATTTGATAATAAGCATAATTTAATGAATAATTTTCTGTGGTGAGTCATCATTTCTCTGCAATAAAAATAATTTCTTTCACTGTGCACGCTTGGAGCAAGTTTCTGTTAAAAGAATCCAAAATTTGTGAGGAAAAGAAGCTAAAGGATTACCAAAAAAATGTTCCTAGCATCTTTGAGGTTTTATATGATGTTTGGTAATACATTGAATGCCTCTTTGTGAAACATTTAATGACAAAGGGTGCAGGAAAGAGGTTATTATTTATTAATCATGACACTCTACTTTTTAAAGTAAATAACATTAAGTCATTAGGTTGGTTTTGTTCACTGATATAGCCAAAGCACCATAACATGGCATATAGCATATTAGGACCTCAGTAAATAATTGTTGAAATAGCCATGTGATTAGACTTTGCACACAAAGGCTGAAGTGAATTGACGGATGGCAGCCACTGGATAATCAAGCACACAATGCTGGCCTTAATTATCTGATATTCCAGAGTTGAAAGGGGAGAAGGGACTCAAACAACTTGATGCTTTGGTCATTAGGCTGCCTAGATGGCATGGATATTTTGCTCTTACTCCACTGTGGATTTTTGGAGCAGAGACAGTCTAATTAGGCATGGAACAGATATTATAAACATATGGTCAATGCAAACATTTCATGTAGTGATAATGTTTCAGACCAATTAACAGTAAATTCCAAGTAATATATATGCCAATAAAATGTAAAGTACCATTATTCCATTGGCTTGTCCATGAAGGCAGTAATGTATTTTTATTTACTTACCTAGAGGGTTCTTATTGAACACACTGAGCTGTCTGTCAGTTATTTCCCTTGTGCACTGTGCCAACTCTTTAGGAAGATTCCACAAAGTAGCAATGAAGTCACTCTGGAATGACTTCATTTCAACACAAATTCTGTATAAGTAGATTTTTGGTAAGCAATCTTTCATCATGGGGTTGAAGTCATCTTTTAGGATTTGGAAACTAATGGATAAAAAATATGGGAACACTTTGGTTTTCCAAGTAGTTTCCCAGTCACTTCTAATTTTTGAAAGGGGGAATAATTCCTTTAAGAAAAAATAATAATAAGTTAATTCTCAAGCCATTTTGTATGCTATAGAAGATATTTGATTAAATGTGTCGAGGTATCTTAATTGTGAGCATTTATCGCCATATTTCACTTCACTGGCAAATGTGACACCTTACAAAAGAAATTAGACCATTTCAGAATGTAATGCTACAGAGCTTATTTTTACCCCCAATCTTAAGAAACTTTATGAATATTTTAATGTCAGATTTTACAGTTTAACATATCAAGAGTTGATTACTAAAGACTGATAATCCTTGTCTCTGCTACCTCCCAGATTTCATACTGTCATGTACTCTTGGGACACTCCTAAAGCCAGAATTAACAACTATAATACAGTGTGGAGCACTAGATACCATTAGTTTCACTGCTCACAATATCAAGCATGTTCCAGAGTATTTATTCCAACCTTCATAAAGATATCCTTTTTCCTTTATTTTCCGTAAAAATATATTGTCCATGGCAGCTAGCACAATGAACAGATCATTCAGTAAACCCAATTAGAATGTATTCCAGGCACCAAAAACTTTCTGTGAACACACAGCAGAGTTTAAATCTAGCAAGAGGGCCAGACATAAACATATTCAACAAAATGTACAATAATAGAACTAAGCAATTAGTGCATTAGAACAGTTGATGATGCCATTAGTTTTTCTTTGGGAAGTAATATGTATAATAGCTAATATTAACTGAGTAATTACCATGGATTACATTCTCTTTTAAGTGCTTTACATAGAGTGAATGGATATTATCTCCATATTTTTAGACCCTAAATAATGATGCATCTTGCCCAAGGCCATAGAGCTAAACAGTGCAACCAGGATTTGAACTCAGGAAATCTGACTCCAAAGCCACTGCTCTTTTCCCCCAGACCACACTATTTCTGTTTTCTTTCAGAGGCATATGGGAAAGGTTCAGAGACAAGTTCATATTTGAGTTAAAAGCCAAAATATAATGATGAGTTTTTCAATTATAGATAAAAGATAAAGAGAATTTTAAGCAAAGGAAATATAATGAGGAAAGGTAGAAATGAAGGAGGTGAGACATAAGTGGGACATTGCCCAAGGTCTGAGTTGCACTGGGAAGGCAGTGAGGGAATGAGATTATAAACGTAGGAGCCCTGACTGGGAGTAGCCTGGTAGGCCATGAAATAGGATTTGGGCCTTATTCCTTGAGATCCCTTAGGAGATATTGTTATACTTACTCTGATGATTATATAGACTTCTGAACCAGGTCAAAGTACAATTTAAGCTGTCAGTGAAAATTATAGGGTTTAATTTTTGTCACCATTGTAAAAGTGCAGTATGGTATTGAATCAAGCAGCTACATGATATAGACAAAAGGAAGCATTTTACTCTAAATATTCTTAAGCTGTTTGAACAATGAACGCTCTAAATATATTCCTTTCACATAGTTTATATAAAGTCTCTTTGATATGAGATATTACTTAAGTAATTTTACGTTAAAAATTTTGATAGTTTTAAAACTTAAAATGTTCTTACTGAAGCCTCCAAGTCACACACACTATATGTAATCTTTTGTGTTGGAAGTGCTCATGATAAAAGAAAACAAACAAAACATGGCACCACAACCACCACTACCATTCCCACCAACAATAAGATCTCATTTGGCTTAAAACTATGTATGGCCCCTTTTCCTGACTTTGTGGAATCTTGGGCTTTCCAGTTTCTGTCCTTCACTTTATTTGGTTTTGTTATTTTGGGAGTAACTGCATCCTTTCTTGAGCACATCCAGAATCTTCTTAGAGAAGCAATGATTTTTCCATTCTTTCCCTGTGGCACCTCAATATTCCATCCCTTCCTTCTGTTTGAAGTATCCTTTCTCTAGAGAAGTGTAAGAAACACCAACAAAGCTTCCTTTATCATTTTCCTTTCAAAATTATCTTTTTATTCTTAGAAAACCTGTAGCTACTTTTCATCCAAAGTGAAAAAACTCTTATCCATGTTTCTATTTTAAGAAAAGCTGGGTAACTTAAGAATGTGACACATCAAGGAGCAGATGGTCAGTCTGTTAGAGATAAGGTATTTCATATTTGTATCCTCTGCCCTCTTCCTCGCTTTCTTTTCAGAAAGCAAGTCCATGGCTTTGGATCTGAATGTTTAGGAAGCAAATAATTGAGAATAAGTATTAATACTAATGGGTTGTATCTCAAAAGCTATTTGAATTTTGTGTGTTAAATTAAAACATGGATGGGTATAGTGCAGTTTAGACAAATCATTAGCATTGTCATTTAGTCATTACAAATAATTATAAATGGTCACACTAAGAAATAAAAGATTATGACCCTCAGAAAGGATTTGTTGTTTGGAACTATTAAAGTATGGCACCATATTGTACTAAATCAACTGTCCTTCTGTCATTAGGGATTGATATACTATATCTGTAATGACATGGGACACTTAGAATTTGCCACAAATAACTGAAGTTCATTTTTGTAAACCATTTAATTTATTTTTTAGCTAAGTAGAATCTTTTAAAAATTGTTCCTATCATTACATCACCCTAAAACATTTTCAGTGTGATATGTGTCATCTTTCATGAGGAAGAGGGAAGGAATTAGAGCCACAGGCTAGCTTATGTAGTAGGCCGTGAAATTGAAGCATATGTGCGTGTCGTTCATCTCATGTGACTCATTGGAAAAAAAGGGTGAGAAAAACTGTTCAGAATAGATTGCTGAGCATGATAGGTATGCTTAGATTCGTCAGTTCTCAAGCTATGACTTCAGATCAGTAGAAGTCTGCTGTTTGTTGAAAGCTATACATGGAGACGTAAAAGTAATTGAACCACTCAACTCTAGTCTCTGCTGATTGCTATATACAAAATCAAGCCCTTACTTCATTCTGAAAAGCATATATATATATATATTATGTGTGTATATATTTTAAAGAAATATAACATGAATATGTGGATTATATCAGAGCAAGTGAGAATTTAAAACTAGATTCTAGTTAATATTTCAATAGATATTAACTAAAGACCTACTATGTGGTCACAAACTGTTGATATAGATACAATCAAACATACACGATTCCTTCTAAAGTATTGAGCGTGCAATGAATATTGGCTTTAAATAAATTTTCATGCAATTACCAAGATAAATAGGTGGTTATCATTACTGAATTTCTGATGTTCTTGCAAAAACAATTTGGAAAAGAATGTAAGGATAAATACACTTCAGAATATGATAGGGTATTCACCCTCTAAAATAAAATCTACCCTAATAACTGAGGATGAAAATATATTTTACAGTAACATAAAAATAATGCATGTTTTGAAATAAAGATTAAACCTTCTAACAATAGATTTTACTTTTGATTGTGTAATTTCAAAAATGTGGAAAATGTAAATCCAAATGTATGTGTGTAAACTTGTTCCACAGACCTAAAATATTTTTGTATGCTTTTGTTGTAAATAAGTATTAATAGAATTGAATATCAAAAATATTGTGATATTAAGACTTGCTAATTATTAGAAGGCTTACTGAGGGAAGTCATCAAATCTGCCCCTCTAATTAGGTAAGATTCTCATTCACTGGGACTCATTCCTCTGGGATTACTTAAAAGCAAGGGAATGGATTTTAATGTTTTCTCTGAGTGTTGAATCAACCCTTCCCTGACTAACTTTGGGTCCACGGTCCTTTCACATTTTAGAGTTTGTTTTACATATTCAGGTATTTTACATTAAGTGTAATTTCTCCGTTAATTAGTTTATAAATAATACAGAGGACAGATAATAAAATTAACCACTCTAAAGATGAATCATTGATGGTACCTTTGATCTGTTTCTAAGAAAAAAGAACTGAAAATCAAACAGTTTTACAGAGTGACCTCAACAGATCAGTTAAGGTATACGGTTAAATCTATCAACAGGTCCAGTGTTTTTCCTTAGTATCGTTGACCTAGTGTCTGTGAGGTTGGGGCTTTATAAAATGAGATCCTCTAAAGACAGGGATACCCTATAAAAAGAGGGTAAATTAAAATGCGTGCTTTGACTAGATGGACAGTTAACTGAAAATCAGATACTTCTGGGTAAATTGATTTAATCTGCCTAAAACATTTATAATAATTTATATTTATAAATTTATAAATAATTGGTATGGTATGTAAAATCATGGAAATAACGAAAGTTACTTTAATTATCAGGCAAGAACACATAGAATAATTTGATACTGTTAATACCTTTCAGGCAGGTGTTTTTCAGAGGCACTTACTTCATTGTTTGTCATCACTCCTGATAAACATGTACTTGAGTTTATGTCATCTGAAAATAATTGGCATGCCCTACAGAGACAGGGAAAACTGATGTAGGCATACGCCTGCCCAACATTTAATGACCTTAATCTATCTCAATGACTTGCCTCTCTATTCAAATAACCAGTTTGGGATGTAATTTACTAAAATCAACTTCTGTAGTATTATTTCAACAAAGGACAGCCTTTTGTGTGACAAGCTATAATATTTAGCTACTGAAAGGCCTACCATATTTCTCTCCCGCTGAGAACTATTTGTTATCTAATGTCACTTATAGACTGCATGTAAATCAAATTATTATTTCTAGCTCTGCATGGTGCAATGCTGATTAAAAACTTGTCAAGCTATCAGAAGAATAAGGCCACTTCCCAGCATGGAATGTTGTTTATTCTAGGCCCAATGATTGGTACCAGAACCAATGCCTAATAATAATATCTGTGACCGAGGGGAGAGAATCATTTAAAATGATCACCCTTACTACAATACTAAGACATTTGAATTTCTGACAAATAATTTTGCAACTTTAAGGAAATGTATAAGAAGGTAGGTAAACTCTCAGCAGACATGATACATTTCTTATCACTTATGACTTCACAAAAGCATTTGACACTCTTGACCACTGTCCTCTTGACATGTTTTCCTTCCTGCCTCCCACACTCTCTTGGTTCTCCAACTTTTTCTCTATTACTTTTTAGTCTCCTTGTCTAGTCCTTTGTATTCTGTTCCTCCATTAAATGTTGATTCCATGGTTTGTCTTGTGTTCTCTTCTTTTTTCATTTTACTTTATGTTACTGAAAATGTTATGCCTTCACATGTGTTCACTACTCCCCATATATTCTCCAAGCAAGATCTCTTTCTTGACTTCCAGGCTTATACATCAACAGCCATGAGTCATCTCCCACTGATAACTGAAATTCAACCTGTATAAAGTAATCACATTATCTTCCACCCAAATTGGCTTTTCCTAATATGTGGCTCCAAAATTCATGCGATCATGGAGCAAAATTCCCAGGAATCATCCTAGACCGTATTGTCCTCACTCAACGTTCCCATTCATTAAACCCTAGTGAGTCGACCTCTTAAACACTCTCAACTCTATTCTGTGTCTTCTCACCCAGAAGGTTCCCATCAGCTGTCCACCATCACTATCCCAAAAGGCTCCCTGCCTTCATTCTTGCACATCTCTAATCCTGGCTTCAAGAGAATGTTTTCCTCCCACCACAAAAAACTGAACTGATTTTGTTATTTCCAGCCTCCAATAATACCTCACTGCCTGAGGTCCAAGCTCATTAGCATGGCATGAGTAACCCTCGTGGTCACATTGGTCTCCCTTTCCAGGCTCAATTTTAAGCTTGAACACCTTTTTGCTCTAACTTTCAGCAAGTAGAGTACAAAGCATAGCAAAATGTTTCACACTTGTGTCTCTGTTGTATGTTTTACTTAGTCCTCTCTGCTTAGAAAATCTACTGTATTAGTTATCTATTGCTGGAGAAAAAGTTACCACAAACTTAGACTTAAAACAGCACACATTTATTATCTCACAGTTTCTATAGTTTAGGAATTCAGGTGAGGCTTTGCTGGGTCCTCTGCTTCAGGATATCTTGAAAGCTGTAATCAAGGTGCCTGTCAGGACTCAGGTCTCAACTGAAGTCTCATCTGGGGAAGGATCTACTTTCAAGCTCATTCAGTAGTTGTAACAGAATTTAATTCCTTGAGGCTCAAATTCTAACTGGCTGTTACCTGGAGAACTCCCTCAGTTCCCTGCCTTATAGGCTTGCCCATAGACCCCTCCTTTACAAATATGGCGGCCGTGTCATCAAAGCCTACGGGGAGAGAGTCACAATCTTCTGTAACCTTAACACAAAAGTGACATCCCATCACCTTATTCTATTGGGTAGAAGCAAGTCACTAGGTTTGGCCCACACTAAAAGGGAGGAGATTATACAAAGACACAAATACCAGGAAGTGAGATTATTGGGAGTCATTTTGGAAACTGCCTACCACATCCTCCAACCCTAATTTCCTCCACCTACATTCATCTAAACAACACTTGTGCAGATTTTTGAAGGCTCATCTCTATTGTCAAGACTTCATTTCCTCAACGAAGATTTCTCTGATCAACCTACCCCAAAGTTACTCTCTTTTTTTTTTAACTCCTACTGTACCTCTAACATTATTTTTTAATTATTTGTTCACATAGCTTTCTCCTCCACCAGGACTTTGAAAACAGAATTGAAATTTATTTTTCCAGCATCTGATAGGTTGGCATTCCAAAGAAAGTGCTCATTAAATGTGAAATAATAAATGTTTAAAAGTGAATAAAACTACAGCTATTAAGTACATGAAATTATCTGGAAACAACAGTATCTCCTGGAGGTACTTAACATCAAATAATCTAACATTTGAGCAATGCATTCACTTTAGTTAGGTACAAAAGGCAGTCTTCTTTGAGTGACATCACAAAGTGACAGATTTGTCTCTTATTTTTAAGTTTCTTAAAATGAAAGGCAACTATAAAATGAAATGCCATGTGGCTAATATGGGGTAGTGGTTAAGATCATAGGCTTTAGCATCAGACTATAGGGTGAAAACCCAAGTCTGCCACTTACTATCTGTGTAGCCTCGGGCAAGTTATTTAACCTTTCTGTGCATTGACTTACTGATTTGTAAAGTGGAGATAATAATCAGACCAATATCATAGGACTGCTGCAAATATTAAATAAAATAATTCATGGAAATCAGTTAAAAGAAACCTATCATATTTTGGACCCTCACTGAGTATCAATCATTGTTACTTCCTACTGTACTAACATAGAAAGTTGTCCATGGCGTGTAATTAAGTGAAAAAAGCAATGGAGAAAAGTGTAGAGAGCCTTAATTGCCTTTTGCAAAGAAAAAAAAGTATGTATACTTAGTTCATCTATATGTTTACATATAAGGAAAAATTGGAAGTGTACACAGTAGACTTTTAACAAAGATAATTTCCAGAGTTTGGGAGAAGGCTGAGGATGTTACCTTCATTTGTTATTTTGCAGACTTTTATATTGCTAGAATTATGTTGAATAAGTACATTTCACTTTTAGAATTTGTTAAGGGCTAAATTATTTCTTCCAAAATAATATATTGAAATCCTTACCCTTAGTACCTCAGAATATGACCTTATTTGAAATAGGGTCATTGCAGATGTAATCACTCAAGGTGAGGTTACACTAGAGTAGCGTGGGCTCTTAATCGACCCTGACTACTGTCCTTAAGAGAAGAGAAGAGACATATAGACACAGAGAATGCCACGGGATGGCGGAGGCAGAGGCTGCATTTATGCAGGTGCAAATCGCGAAATGCCAGTGATTGCTGGCAAAACACCAGAAGCTAGGAAGAAGCCAGGAAGGATTCCCCTACAGGTTTCAGAGGAAACATGGCTCTGTAAATGCCTTGATCTTGAACTTGTAGCCTCCAGAACTCTGAGACAATACATTTCTGTTGTTTTAAGCTACTTAGTTTTTGGTACTTTGTTATAGAAACCCTAGGAAACTACTATATAACTAAAATAAAATAATATTTTTAAAGTATAAGAAAAATGTGAAAAGACAAGCAGCTGCACAGCTCGTAAGATTATAAGCTCTTGATGAAGTTTAAGGTATAGAATCAATTTGACTCTAACCCTCTTCAGCCTTAGCAATAGAATTATTCTTCTTAGAAATCTCAATAAAATCTTGGTTAAGTGGTTCATAAACTAGTGGGAAGTACTAAGAGATCTGGGAGCTATTTCTTTCCGTTCTGTTCTTCATGAAATTTCTTTTATTCGATTTCAAATTATGCAAGCCATATCAAGAGGGCAGATGGTCCATGGGCTAAGTAACACTTGATTGCTGCTGGGAAAGTATATACCAAATACTCAACAGAAATATCAAGTATTTTACCTATATTATATGACTCAAGTGATACATATTTTAGAAAAATAACTTTAAACAAAAAGTCTCTTAGTTTCTAGTGGGTCTTTCAACTTTTGAAAATATTATAGCGATAAAACTGATGCATAGAGTTTTTTTTTCCTAACCACATCAAAGTTATTAAAATGGAGAGTCAATTAGAAAAATATATATGAAAATATACATTTGTAGTTTTAAAATACTATAACACATGTGAAATGGACAAGTTGTTCAATACAAATATCTGTAGGTAAAATTAGAGCTGTAAAATGTTTAATGATGAAGTATTCCAATTTTAATTTTGTTTTCTTATATTAGGAGGAAGAATAGGGTCAGAAATAAAGAGCTTTTTCTTTTCTCAACATGTATAATCATGGAAGATAGCAAAAGAGAGTGAGAAAAAATGCAATCATTTTGATTAATAAAACAAATGAAGAAAGCAGTGGAACCGATAACCCCAAACATGGAACATGTATTATTATTTCTTTGCTTTGCTTATCTCTCTCTCAAATATCTAACTAATCTTCAAGTAGGCTTTCCCTTCAAGAATCAAGGAATTGCTGAAGATTTAAACTTAACTTAATCTATCACTGTTTCATTCTTTTTTTTTTCTGATGGATTAATTGTTGTTCTTAAGACTCTACCAAATTGATGAAAATTGTTTAAGGTTGATACTAGCCAAAGATTTTCCTGTCTTCCAATTTGAGAGATTGTATGAGTATATGAAAATTATATTACAAAATAAGGCAAGAAAAATAGAAAAAGGGAAGGGGAGGAGAGGGAGGGTGGAAGGGAAAAAGAAAGGAAGGAGGGAAGGAAGGAAGGAAACTGAAAATGGAAATACAAGTCTTCTATCATCCATTTACACAAGTGTGAAATATTTGCCATCATCAGTATAGAAAACAGAACAAAACAAAACTGTATATCATGTTGTCCTGAAGTACTTACTGTTACTTATTAAGAGAGCACACTAACAATGTTTTCCTCTGATACTAATGCAAAGGTTAAACATCCTGAGAATTACCTGCAGGCCGTGGAAATGTACTCTGGGGTTAATAGGCACAAAGTGTCCATCTTTGACTTATTTTAACAACTAAACTCTAGAGACCAAAGATAAACTAAAGGACAGTAAAGAAGTATAATTGCATTGGACATGAGTGTCGTGAAGAGTTCATTAGGCTTCAGTGGGTTGTAACTTATTTTGAGGATATGGCATTTCAGAAAACCACCTAGTTCTCTTCATATTACCTTCAGACACTAACGGTGTAATTGTTTTCATTATTTTAATTGGTGCTGCAATTTAATGGTTATATATGTGGTTGTTGTAAGATCTTTTAAGCTGTTGGGGATTTCAATATGTGATACATAACCTGAAAAATAATTACGACATTTCACGGATTTACTATTGTCCTTTGCAGCTGATGATAATATTGCCTTTTTGAAATGGTTATTATTGATAGATAGAACACATGCTCAAATGGCTTACATAACTGCCTTATACTGCACCACATTTCTTTTCCTTGGAGGTCACTAGAATTATCTAATTAGACCAATACTGCCACCATATTTACTCAGTATATATGGTAGGTATATTGCAAGATACCTAAAGGAAGGGAAAAAAACCCTTGCAGTAGTTTGTACTTAAAAAACATTATAGTTACTACAAATTATGGCAGGAGTAATATTTTATTAACCATAGTTGTTGATTTCTTGATTGCAAATGCTAGGTGCTATATTAGGCACACAGCTTGAAATATATGTAGCACAATGAATAGAAAAGCTTACTTTCCTAAAATATAAAAGGAATGAAGAATAGGTTTTCGATGATCACATTTAAATATTTTCAAAAAGAGTTATTTTCCACCCAGTGGTGGAATAATTGATATATAATTACAAAAGAGGCTATGCCAAAATTATTGCTGAACCCTTTATATTGAGCACAATGGTCTTTATATAGTGGTTGGTGGGAAATCTATCATTTCCCTTGGGGTAATGGCCAGTTCTTTTACCACTGTAACAGCTTAAATGCTGCTGTTTCTAGATTTCCAGTTAGCCACACTTGCTAAGTCTTGAAAATGAGCAAAACACGCATTTCTAGGACAAAAACTTATTGGGCTGTCTTCACTGTTAATACTTGGGGTGACTTCCATCTTCCAAGCCTGGCTTCATAGTCAGGAAGGCACTGATTGTCACAGTAACAATAGCTTTTACCTCGGCTCTATATGAGAATCACTGGGGCAGGGGGGTGCCCAGTCCTTAACCTCAGTGATTGTGAATTAGTTGGTCTGTATCTGGGACCTGTTTATTTTTTTTATAAAGCTTTCTAATGTGCAGCCACAGTGTTAGTGATTATTAGATCAGTTGTCAAAATACAGTTTGCTTAACACTGATGAATTGTGTCATTGTCAATATCCTGGTTATGTTATTGCACTATGGTTTTGTAAGAGCTTATACTGAGGAAAGCTAGATACATGGAATGGAATCCCTCTGTATTATCTCTTGTAACTGCATGAATCTACAGTTATTTCGAAGTAAAATGTTTAACTTAATGTTTTTAATAGTCTACCCATGAACTCCATTAAACTCACCTGGGACTCTTAAGAATGGAGAAACTGGGCCCCAGCTGATCATAAGATCTCTGGGTGGGTCCTGAAATTTCTATTTTTAATAAGTTCTCCAGATGATTTCACTGAAATTGCGGACATACTGATTTAGGGCTTACATGTTTAGATTTTGAGGAATACTGGGAACCTGGCCAACCCTAAATAAGGGAGAATTAGACAAACCATTTAGTATCTGCTTTGCCCACTTGTCCAAGAAAAATGGGGGAGGTTGTATACCAAGATGTATGATCATGCTAAAGTAATCTAATATATAAAAATAATACTAACTACTATATATGAAATAGATAAACAACAGGATCCTACTGTAGAGCACAGGGAAATACATTCAGTACCTTGTAATGGCCTATAATGAAAAAGAATATGAAAAGGAATATGTGTGTGTATATATATATATAACTGAATCACTATGCTGTACACCAGAAATTAACACAACATTGTAAACTGACTATACTTCAATTAAAAGGAATACATAATGAATTACTCATTCATTCATTCCACAGAAGCGCTTACTATATGCCAAATACAGTTCCAGGTACTGTATTTAAGAATGAGTGTAAAAATAACCTTTGTAAACCAATCACCTCAGGCATTATGATAAACTATACATGGATTTCTTATTTAACATGTTGATTGCCCACTGTGGATCGAGTGCCCCTGAGGGAACACAACTGTCACCTAGATTTGGATGACATTGCAATCAACGTATTCATACTCAACCACGCTGGGTTGTAAATTCCTTTATTCTCTTCACTTTGCAGAAGAGAACACAGAAACTTAGAGAAACTATGTTTTTTATATGTACATTGCTAATAAGTTATGGATCTAGAATTCGAATTTCAGAATCTGAAATCAGAGGCTATGTCTTGTGCTAAAATATATGTAACATAATTTTTTCTTACCATTTTAGCCATTTTAAAGTGTACAGTTCAGTGATACTAAGTACATTTACATTGCTGTGCCACCGTCACCATCACCCATCTTCAGAACTTTTTCACCTTCCCAACTGAAACCCTGTGCCCGTTAAACAGTATCAGAGGATCTTTTTATTGGGTAACGTTCCCTAATCCAAATACTTCCTCCCTAAAAAATCTCTATAAAGTTTCAATTTTAGGCAAAAGGTAAAGAAAATTTGAGAGATAAGCCCCTTGCCAGCATTCCCTAAATCACACCATGTAGGCAAGGCTGTGTGTGTAAGGCCAGCCTTGATTTGGCTGCATTTTTATTGAATCTAAAAAAACGTAATTATCAGCACTATTATATACTGATCAAAGACCCAGTTGCAGAACCAGGCTGCCCTGTTTGAAAGCCAAAGTGGCCACTCATTACCTAAGTAACTCTGGGTAAATAATTTAACCTATTTGTGCTCCAATTACTTCTCATTTGTGAAATAAGCATATTAATGGTGCCAAAGGAAAGTTTTACTGTGAGGATTAAATGATTAATGCACCTGAAGCCCTTAGAACATTGCCTTTCATCGCCTAAGTACCCACTCCCCTGCTTATCCCACCCACTCCTAGCCAAGTTAGTTATTCCTATTTTCACAGTTGTCAATTTCATGTACATAATTTTCTCACATCTGTTTCACTGACTGTTAATCTTATAGTTCAGCAGTAAACACAATGTCTATCAGCCCAAACTTATTTTTATCATAATTATTTCAAAAATATTACCATAATACATCCTCAAACATAGGTCTCAAGGAATTTCACTTGGAAAGTTTTTCAGGCACTAAACCCAGTCTTGAGAAAACTGGTAACATCCTCTATAATATTTTGGCGCAGGAGGAATTGCTTTTATGAATACTTGTTTCTGTTTTTCTTCCACCTGATTAAAAAATACACTGTTGATGCCTAATCCATGAGCAATCTAAATTATATCACTAATTAGAGGAACATTTTGAAATTCATCAAATCTGCTCAAAATTCTTAGAGCTTTGAAAGTACGACTTTTCAAATGGTCGAAACAATTACTTAGAATTTTGGCATGCATTTAAATGCAAGTTGATGTGCAGTGGAGATACAAAAGAAGAAAACTAGGCTCCCATGATATTATAAATGCTAACTCTCTGCTCCTTAAAGCAAACTAAAGTCTCCTTCTGTTGTCAGTAGCTCTCTTCTAGGACAAATAGTTTGGTATTTTATAAAGAAAAAAAACTTATCAAAAACATTTCTGTGAAATGTATCTCTTTTGAAAAATTACTCCTTAAATTTGAGTAAAAGAATTCTTTAGAAGCTAAACTATTGAGATGATTCATCTACACAAAAGAAAAATACTATTTAAGAGGCATATTTGAAGCTATGTCATTGAAAATCAAAGATGATCTTAAAAATGAGCCTCAAATGGAAAAAGAGAGAGAGAGAAATCAATGATTAAAGTCATTGGTGATTTAAGTTTGGAAATTAGTGTCCATTTGTTACTTTATTATATTGCAATATAGTGGTAAACAAAACAAAGCAAGAGCTTTGGTTTTTCTGCTCTCCAGGAAATTGAAGCATGTATGAAGCTTAGCAACTGATAGGAATTTTGCTTTGATGGTAATTATGAAATGGAGTGAGCAGGAGTTTCACTTCCAGATAAAGATGGACAATGAAGGTCAATTTCTGATCTGCCTTTTTGGATATTCAGTACCAGCACAATTTAATTGGGAGCAGGTAATTGCTCAGAAGGCTACACTGAACACATTATCATCCCTCAGTGTCACTCCTGCATACCTTGTTATCCGGACATTGTTTGTCAAAAACTGTCACAAGGGAGTGTGTCTCACTGAGAAAAATAACCTGTATGTCATTACTCAGAGCTTTAAGACCAAACCGTAAAGTGATGAGAAAAAAATTTTTTTAAAGCAAAACTCTCTTTTCTTTAACTTAATTAAATGGGCCCATCATGATAATATGAGAGAATACTTTAATAACATAAATTATTTAGTGGAGGTCAGTGATCTTTGTTCTTCTAGCTTTTGTGTGTTAGTTTCAAATGTCCTTTCTTTCTCTTGGCTTTGAAGAATATTATATCAGTCTTGAATATCTTTTGCACAATACTATATTAATTATGCAAATAAAACATGTAAATATTGTTTTAAGGACTCTAGTATTGTGGATTTTAGCTTTTCTGTGATTTTCTCATTCTTGAAATAAAGAAAAGCAGAAACTGAAATTTTTTGTGGCAGTATTTACGGGTTTTATAAGAAAAGTTGACTGTGAGCTCAGGAAAAGTCTAATGCCATCAAAATAAAACAATCATAGTAACAGTAAACATATGTAAAATAAATTCATGTGATTTATAATAATTATAATGTTAACTGTTGTTTGAATTGACATTCTTAAGTTTTAACTGCCACATATGACTTCTAGTTATTGATATGAGGCCCAAAAGAACGGTTAGTAATAAATATAAGATTTCTGGTCTGTTCAGCCTAGACAGTAAAGCAAACAGAAAATTAATCTGTGTTACATTTGTTTCTGTTTCAGGACATCAAGGTAGTTTCTAATTTTGTAAAATGAAAGCGGTGACAAAGAAGCCACCAATATTTTTTCTTCAAAATAATAGTACATAATACTGTATACTGTAAACTTTACACAAATATTGGAATGAAAATGGAGAAATATTACAAATGATAAGTTTACAACTACATATATGTAATAGTATTAATTCTCAAAGGAAATACATAAATTCAACTTGTGTCTTTAGTGAATAAGTGAGAAAAGGAAATAAAAAACCTTAAACATCTCCACTATAAGATTGAATTATGTAAATTATAGTTTTAATATTATAAAGGCCCCCAAAATATGCTGTGAACGAGATAGAAAACAAATTAAAAATTTTTATTGATTATAGTCATTTACAATGTG
This sequence comes from Camelus ferus, assembly GCF_009834535.1. Classification (NCBI taxonomy): domain Eukaryota; kingdom Metazoa; phylum Chordata; class Mammalia; order Artiodactyla; family Camelidae; genus Camelus; species Camelus ferus. Next base: position 28,241,709 of record NC_045732.1, read on the forward strand.
TCAGTTTCTGGTGTATAGTGTAATGTCCCAGTCATGCATATATGTACATATATTCATTTTCATACTCTTTTTCATTAAAGGTTATTACAAAATATTGAATATAGTTCCCTGTGCTATACAGAAGAAATTTGGTTTTTATCTGTTTTTATATATAGTAGTTAGTATTTGACATCTCAAACTCCCAAATTTAGCCCATCCCATCCCCTTTCCCCCAGTAACCATAAGATTGTTTACTATGTCTGCAAGTCTGTTTCTGTTTTGTAGATGAGTTCATTAGTGTCCTCTTTTTTCTTTTCTTTTTTTTAAAATTCCACATATGAATGATATCATATGGTATTTTTCTTTCTCTTTCTGAATTACTTCACTTAGAATGATGTCTCTAGCTTCATCCATGTTGCTGCAAATGGCATTATTTCATTCTTTTTTATGGCAGAGTATTATTCCATTGTATAAATATACCACAACTTCTTTAGCCAGTCATCTGTCAGTGGACATTTAGGTTGCTTCCATGTCTTGGCTATTGTATATAGTACTACTATGAATATTGGGGTGCATGTATCTTTATGAGTTGGAGTTCTTTCCAGATATATGTCCAGGAGTGGGATTGCTGGATCATAGGGTAAGTCTATTTTTAGTTTTCTGAGGAACCTCCATACTGTTTTCCATAATGGCTACACCAAACTACATTCCCACCAGCAGTGCAGGAGGGTTCTTTTCTAGTATTAAAAAATTCTTTGCATATTTTCCCTATTGAAGTTGTATGGATTTTCATGGACACAAACTGGAGAAAAACCTATACTAACATGTAATGAGCCACACATATTAAACACCAAGGCTACTTTTAAAAGAGCTTTACATCTTCAAGTGTTGCTTGCATTTCTATACTTGGAGAAGGTAAGATATGGGTGTAGCTATAAGAAAGAATTATATGTACAGAGGATTGCTTTCTTTTTGCCTCTGAGTAATAGGCAACAAGTGGTTTTAAGGAAGAAGCACCTTTACTAGCTTTTCCTAGGAGACAGACTTTCCAATTTGCAAAGAGATGAAAGTAATAAAATTCAAGTGACTCTGATGAGATGCCACCTTTTTAAACTTAATTTGAATTGTTGATATCCAGAGTCGTTTTTAAGGATCAGTCTCCAGAGAAAGCAATGAGGCAGAGGGTTTACCAATCTCAGCATGTGTTAGAGCTGGAGGACACAAAGAAGGGAGACTGGAAGCACCAGACACATATTGATGCTTCTTTTTAAAAAATTAATAATTTTCCCTGAATTTTAAAAAATGAATTTTCTTTGTCCAAGTCATGTGGTGTATTCCCCATTTAGCTGTAGTATTAAAATAGAAAAAAGAAAAAAAAAAACTTCCTGTGTGTTAGCAGGTAGGCCCCTGCTCTGGGCTGGACCTAGTGGTAGGAGCACACATTTTTTTTTTTTTATCATCACTCAGAGCCCTGTCATGGTGAGGCAGTCTGTTTTATGGCCTTTCTGCCATCAATAAGTAGATTTGCTCTCTCTGGCCAAGTCAGCACATGCCTGTGAACAGAGCTCATCAGCCTGCTGGAGAATGAGATACTTAAACAAGAACAAGACTATCAACTGGAAACTAATTAAAATTACTATTACAGTAAACGAGCCCTCCACTCATTCAAGTGACAGCAAAGTGGGAAAAAAATCATCTTTTGTGCTTCCTTTGTTTCATGCAATGGGTTATGTGGTACATTTATTATATTCTTTGTTCTCAAGTGGAATAAAACAGGCAGGAGAAAAAAGCATTGTCTTCCTTGGCTTCAGAGTGGTTTTCCTTATTTTAACAGGTACAACTCAGCTCTCAACTGCTTTTAAGTGTGAAGTTAATAGCAATGGTTCTATGCTTTTTTTTTATCAATGATTCCTCAGTTGTCATTCCTGGTTATTTACATGTGAATGTAGAGGCTGTATTCTCCCAGCTGCTAGGCTGCCAGGGCATTGCCACTGGTATAGTTTATAACATGACTAATTAAAATGAATTTGCCTTGCAATAATATTGCATGTGCTGTTTGTGGGAAAGAAGTTATTAAAATATTCAGTATGGCAACAGTAAATTTGAATGCACAGTAATAATAATCATACATTTTTAATTACATGTTTAATACCCATTTGGCTAATATAGAAGTATTCTAAAAATTGCTTAGGCTCAGCATGATATTTTGTGCTCACTAGTATCCAAAGGCATCCTTCTGAATGGGCTTAGCATATGCACTGTCACTGAGATACGGCTGTTTAATACCAGACACACATTGTCTTCCTATGATACTTCACATAGGAGCAGCTACAGTCAGTATAGGTTTGTTTTGCTTATTGTAGGCACATTGAAAAGTCTCATTTCTCTATGAATTTTTAAAAATTTCATGCCAACAACAATTGTAAGACTAGTACAATGAGCATCCATATACCCTTCACCTAGAATCAGTTGCTAACATTTGCACTCTGTCTCTCTCTGTCTCTGTCTCTCTCTCTACATATATATATATAAAATATAAGTATGTATATATAACATTCCTGAACCATTTGAGAGTTACTTGCAGATGTCATGATATTTCACTTCTAAATACAGTTGATTCTTGAACAGCAGGAGAGTTACAGGTGCTGACCCTCCACGAAGTCTAAAATCCGAGTATAACTTATATTCAGTCCTCCACAACCATGGTTCCTCTGTATCCATGGATTCAAGGAACCGGGATTGTGTAGTACTGTAGTATTTACTATAGAAAAAAATCTTCATTTAACTGAACTCATGCAAGTTCAAACCCATGTTGTTCAAGGATCAGCTGTACTTTACCATGCATCTTCTAAGAACAAAATAAAATATATAGCCAAAATAAAATTATCCCATTCGGGAAGTTAGTGATACTATTATTCAATATACAGAACATGTTCACATTTCACCAACTGACCAGATAACATCCTTTTACAGTTGTTCCTCGCTCTCCAGCCTACTCCAGGCTTTACTCAAGAACCATGCAGTACATTCCCAAGGCATGTCTATTTTGTCTTCTTTAATCGGCACTATTTACAATAGCCAAGACATGGAAACAGCTTAAATGTCCATCAACAGATGGCTGAATAAAGAAGATGTGGTATATTTATACAATGGAATACTACTCAGCCATAAAAACTGACAACATAATGCCATTTGCAGCAACATGGATGCTCCTGGGGAATGTCATTCTAAGTGAAGTAAGCCAGAAAGAGAAAGAAAAATACCATATGAGATCGCTCATATGTGGAATCTAAAAAAAAAATCCAAAGCATAAATACAGAACAGAAACAGACTCATAGACATAGAATACAAACTTGTGGTTGCCAAGGGGGCAGGGGGTGGGAAGGGATAGACTGGGATTTCAAAATTGTAGAATAGACAAACAAGATTATACTGTATAGCACAGGGAAATATATACAAGATCTTATGGTAGCTCACAGAGAAAACAATGTGACAATGAATATATATATGTTCATGTATAACTGAAAAATTGTGCTCTACACTGGGATTTGACACAACATTGTAAAATGATTATAAATCACTAAAAATGTTAAAAAATAAAATAAAGCCTTCCCCCCACCAAAAAATAAATAAAATTTAAAAATAATAATAAATAAATATAAATAAATAAATAAATAAAAATAGTTCCCAGCCTTTGTTGATATTTATATCCTTGATGTTCTTGAACAATTGGTACCCATTTTAAGTAGCTTCTGATGTTTACTTTTTAAAGCCATCTTCAAGAAGTGGTATAAATTCACACACAACTAATCATGAATAAAGAATTGCCATTGTTTTGGAAGGAATGTGGAGAAAAGGAAACCCCCTAACTGTTGGTGGGGATATAAATTGATGCAGCCACTATGAAAAATAATATGAACTTTCCTTAAAAAACAGAAAATAGAGTTGCCATATGATCCAGCAATCCTACTCCTGGGCATATATCCAGAGAAGACTGATTTGAAAAGATACATGTACCCCAATGTTACAGCCACAGTATTTACAATAACCAAGACATGGAATCCAACAGATGAATGGATAAAGAAGCTGCGACACAGTAGACTACTACTCAGTCATAAAAAAGAATAAAATAATTCCATTTACAACAGCATGGGTGGCCCCAGAGATTATCATGCTAAATAAAGTAAGTCAGACAGAAAAAGAAAAATATCAAATGATATCACTTATATGTTGAATCTAAAAAATGATATAGATAAACTTATTTTCAAACCAGAAATAGACTCACAGACATAGAAAACAAACTTACTGTTATCAAAGGGGAAAGGAGGCAGGAGGGATAAATTAGGAGTTCATGATTTGCTGATGCTAACTACTATATATAAAATAGAGAAACAAGATCCAACTGTATAGCATAGAAAGTCATATTCAATATCCTGCAATAAACTATAATAGAAAAGAATATATATATATATTTTTATATATATAAAACTGAATCACTTGGCTGTACACCAGAAACTAACACAACATTGTAAATCAACTATACTTAAATTATTTTTAAGTTGTCATTTTTAAGGAGTGGACATTAGCAAACTCCATTGTCAAGTCCTTTTGCTCTTTTAGCCGTAACACATTTCCCCCCACTCATTTGGAAGGTGTTTCGATTTATGTGTGGCAAGCTATTCTCCTAACTCTGAATAATACTGTTGATTAAGATATCCTAGTATAAACTAAGGTATGAATTGTTGTTAGTATTGCAAAGGAAATTATAATCTAAATGGTGAAAGGAAATA